>NC_068432.1:38634516-38849516 GCF_023373465.1 Oncorhynchus keta
AGGTTTAAGGGCTACAGGACAGGGAAGACTTCAGTAGGACAGGTATAAGGGCTACAGGACAGGGAGGACTTCAGTAGGACAGGTTTAAGGGCTCCAGTAGGACCACAGGACAGGGAAGACTTCAGTAGGACAGGTTTAAGGGCTACAGGACAGGGACGACTTCAGTAGGACAGGTTTAAGGGCTACAGGACAGGGAAGACTTCAGTAGGACAGGTTTAAGGGCTACAGGACAGGGAAGACTTCAGTAGGACAGGTTTAAGGGCTACAGGACAGGGAGGACTTCAGTAGGACAGGTTTAAGGGCTACAGGACAGGGAAGACTTCAGTAGGACAGGTTTAAGGGCTACAGGACAGGGAAGACTTCAGTAGGACAGGTTTAAGGGCTACAGGACAGGGAGGACTTCAGTAGGACAGGTTTAAGGGCTACAGGACAGGGAAGACTTCAGTAGGACAGGTTTAAGGGCTACAGGACAGGTTTAAGGGCTACAGGACAGGGAGGACTTCAGTAGGACAGGTTTAAGGGCTACAGGACAGGGAAGACTTCAGTAGGACAGGTTTAAGGGCTACAGTGTAGGCTTGCCTAAACAAAGGGGTTAATAATTATGCAACAACTACAGATTCCAGTTACTTAATTTGTATAAAAAAAATAGTGTAGAATTTTCTTTTCCCTTTGACATTATGGAGTATTTTGTGTCGATCAATAACAAAAAACATCTATTAAATGTATTTCAATCCCACTTTGTAACGGAACAAAATCTAAACGGGGCGTGAATACTTCCGATGCATCCCATCAACGGGCTATTTGGTACATTTATTCCATTCCAAATCAAAGTCTTCACTTTTCAACATGCACACACCTTTAGTGCTGATGAGCAGTGCTGCCAGTTTGAACATGTTCTCAGTGAAGGCCTCAGGGTTCTGGGCATCTAGAGCCTCTGTCGTCTGTCTGACCATCAGCCTGGACAGGTCTGACTGGCTACGCACTGCCTTACTGAAATGGATCATACCTGCAACCTGGAGGGAGCGAACACACACACACACACACACACACCGAGTACAATATTGTTCTGTTGAATAAGGAGGAGAACTATGATAAAGTGTATAAAGGAGAAGTGAGTAGAGTCCTGTCTAGACCTGTAGCAGTGTCTCTCTGTACCTCTCCGGCATAGCGGGAGTCCTGTCTAGACCTGTAGCAGTGTCTCTCTGTACCTCTCCGGCATAGCGGGAGTCCTGTCTAGACCTGTAGCAGTGTCTCTCTGTACCTCTCCGGCATAGCGGGAGTCCTGTCTAGACCTGTAGCAGTGTCTCTCTGTACCTCTCCGGCATAGCGGGAGTCCTGTCTAGACCTGTAGCAGTGTCTCTCTGTACCTCTCCGGCATAGCGGGAGTCCTGTCTAGAGCTGTAGCAGTGTCTCTCTGGCATAGCGGGAGTCCTGTCTAGAGCTGTAGCAGTGTCTCTCTGTACCTCTCCGGCATAGCGGGAGTCCTGTCTAGACCTGTAGCAGTGTCTCTCTGTACCTCTCCGGCATAGCGGGAGTCCTGTCTAGACCTGTAGCAGTGTCTCTCTGTACCTCTCCGGCATAGCGGGAGTCCTGTCTAGAGCTGTAGCAGTGTCTCTCTGTACCTCTCCGGCATAGCGGGAGTCTAGACGTAGCAGTGTCTCTCTGTACCTCTCCGGCATAGCGGGTCCTGTCTAGACCTGTAGCAGTGTCTCTCTGTACCTCTCCGGCATAGCGGGAGTCCTGTCTAGACCTGTAGCAGTGTCTCTCTGTACCTCTCCGGGATAGCGAGAGTCCTGTCTAGAGCTGTAGCAGTGTCTCTCTGGCATAGCGGGAGTCCTGTCTAGAGCTGTAGCAGTGTCTCTCTGGCATAGCGGGAGTCCTGTCTAGACCTGTAGCAGTGTCTCTCTGTACCTCTCCGGCATAGCGGGAGTCCTGTCTAGACCTGTAGCAGTGTCTCTCTGTACCTCTCCGGCATAGCGGGAGTCCTGTCTAGACCTGTAGCAGTGTCTCTCTGTACCTCTCCCGCATAGCGGGAGTCCTGTCTAGAGCTGTAGCAGTGTCTCTCTGTACCTCTCCGGCATAGCGGGAGTCCTGTCTAGACCTGTAGCAGTGTCTCTCTGTACCTCTCCGGCATAGCGGTTTCTCAGGTTGAGTGAAGCCATGAAGTTGGAGTAGTCCTTCTTCACACAGGCTGGCCTTTCTGTCAGCTGGGTGATCTAGAGCAGATGACGGAACTTGGTTAGTATGTGTGTGTAATTGCGTGTGTGTGTGTGTGCGCGCGCGATGGCGTCTGTCTCCTCACCCCTAGTGTAGTGCTCTGTCTGTTGTAGCCAGCGAAGTGCAGGATGCTCTCTGTAGCCATGGCCAGGCCAGTGTGCTGGGACAGACCGGACACCCAGTTCTGATGCTTGTTTAGGTACTCCTGGAGTACAGGGAGAAGACATACAAAACAGGGGATAGGAGAAGATTCATCTGAAACTTTGAGTCCCTCAAAAAGGCAATCAAGAAGCTCTTGTTAGTTGTCTACTTGAATAATGATTTGGCAGAACAACTGCAACACGTTGTCATAAAGATGGGTTAGCTGACAACGTCACGAAAACGATGCACACGCTTCAATGAGTCAGAAGTCCGTTAGTTGATGTGATTCCTAATGGAGAGATACCAGAGATACAATGACAAGCTGCTGTCATGTCTTGAGGTGTTTTAACTGATCTCATGTCAATGCTAATATGGCTCAAATTCACTAGCTAACCAACTGTAACAACTGTAACGACGTTTGAGACACAAGTGCTCATTGTACAAATATATTTATGTTTTTAATAAACATGGAGGAAATAAAGTTGACATGTTGTCAACAATCCAAGCCAACCCTTTCTGTTTTGCACAATAGTTGCACACGCATCGTGCGTGGTGCTAAACAACCAATCCGTCTATGCTTTTCCTTTACGAAATGCGGTGTGTGTGTGAGCTTGTGTCTCTCACCTGTAGGTGTGACTTGGTGACAGAGGGGGCCCACTTCATGGCCTCCTTCAGGATCTCCCCGCAGCGAGCAGCAAAGTCCTTCACAATGCTCTACAACCACAGAGAAACATAGACCATTATTTAGAAAACACACACACACACTAATCACACACACATTCCTACCTCTCTGGCCTCGTACGTGTCTGGCACAGTGATCCTGTAGGGGGTGTCTGGGATGTCATAGTAAGGCTGGTCCTTATGGATGTCCTGCAAACAAGGTAGGAGCACGACACATCAGAACACAATACGTTGTCTAATAACCCCTTTCAGGGACCACAGAGAGTAACAATAACAAGGTAGGAGCACGACACATCAGAACACAATACGTTGTCTAATAACCCCTTTCAGGGACCACAGAGAATAACAATAACAAGGTAGGAGCACGACACACCAGAACACAATATGTTGTCTAATAACCCCTTTCAGGGACCACAGAGAATAACAATAACAAGGTAGGAGCACGACACACCAGAACACAATATGTTGTCTAATAACCCCTTTCAGGGACCACAGAGAATAACAAGGTAGGAGCACGACACATCAGAACACAATATGTTGTCTAATAACCCCTTTCAGGGACCACAGAGAATAACAATAACAAGGTAGGAGCACGACACATCAGAACACAATACGTTGTCTAATAACCCCTTTCAGGGACCACAGAGAATAACAATAACAAGGTAGGAGCACGACACACCAGAACACAATACGTTGTCTAATAACCCCTTTCAGGGACCACAGAGAATAACAATAACAAGGTAGGAGCACGACACACCAGAACACAATACGTTGTCTAATAACCCCTTTCAGGGACCACAGAGAATAACAATAACAAGGTAGGAGCACGACACATCAGAACACAATACGTTGTCTAATAACCCCTTTCAGGGACCACAGAGAATAACAATAACAAGGTAGGAGCACGACACACCAGAACACAATACGTTGTCTAATAACCCCTTTCAGGGACCACAGAGAATAACAATAGCAGGTGGTTATGACAAAGAAAGTGTGTGAGTGTGTGTGTCCGTACTGCACTGAGGGAAAGGGAGAGAGTCTGCAGGATGTCCAGCATCGTCTTCAGTACACGGCCACTCCACAGCAGGTGAGGGAACGTTTCGGCCAGACCTGACAGGTATTTGTCGGCCACCCTACGGATCCTCTTGTGGACGTGGTTGAAGTTGACCAATAGGAACTGAGCGTGGCGCTCCAACTCCTCCTCATGCGCTTTAGTCTTCGGCTGGGGAGAGAAACAGAGACAGCACTCAGGCAGCCAATCATTGTAGAGGACACGCTCCACAGAAGGTAGTTTGCTCTTGACTTCTCCTAGAGACCCAGTTTCTCTGTTTTGACCGATGACCTTTACCTTCTCAGCCATCATGTGTAGGAAGACCTCAAACACCTTGTCCCCCACCGCTATCACACACTGCATCATACCTGGACACAGACAAAAAGAGACATTCTCTCACTGTCTACCGCGTGAAATATGCGCACAGCACCTGTCTACCACGTGTGTAATGCAGCTCACCAGACTTGTCCTTCTGGATGGCTCTGTCCTCAAAGTAGCGGAACATCACCTGGAAACGGTCAGAGTCCAGAGCGCGCAGCATCCTGGTGAGAGAAGAGAAACAGTCAGAGTCCAGAACGCGCATCATCCTGGTGAGAGAAGAGAAACGGTCAGAGTCCAGAACGCGCAGCACCCTGGTGAGAGAAGAGAAACGGTCAGAGTCCAGAACGCGCAGCATCCTGGTGAGAGAAGAGAAACGGTCAGAGTCCAGAACGCGCAGCATCCTGGTGAGAGAAGAGAAACGGTCAGAGTCCAGAACGCGCAGCACCCTGGTGAGAGAAGAGAAACGGTCAGAGTCCAGAACGCGCAGCACCCTGGTGAGAGAAGAGAAGAGAATTGGCAAGGAGGCACGATATGAATGACTAGGAGATTTAACTAACTAACCTCAACTGCTACACTCCAGACCAGGCCTCTCCAACAGCTACACTCCAGACCAGGCCTCTCCAACAGCTACACTCCAGACCAGGCCTCTCCAACAGCTACACTCCAGACCAGGCCTCTCCAACAGCTACACTCCAGACCAGGCCTCTCCAACAGCTACACTCCAGACCAGGCCTCTCCAACAGCTACACTCCAGACCAGGCCTCTCCAACTGCTACACTCCAGACCAGGCCTCTCCAACTGCTACACTCCAGACCAGGCCTCTCCAACTGCTACACTCCAGACCAGGCCTCTCCAACAGCTACACTCCAGACCAGGCCTCTCCAACAGCTACACTCCAGACCAGGCCTCTCCAACAGCTACACTCCAGACCAGGCCTCTCCAACTGCTACACTCCAGACCAGGCCTCTCCAACTGCTACACTCCAGACCAGGCCCTCCAACAGCTACACTCCAGACCAGGCCTCTCCAACAGCTACACTCCAGACCAGGCCTCTCCAACAGCTACACTCCAGACCAGGCCTCTCCAACTGCTACACTCCAGACCAGGCCTCTCCAACAGCTACACTCCAGACCAGGCCTCTCCAACAGCTACACTCCAGACCAGGCCTCTCCAACAGCTACACTCCAGACCAGGCCTCTCCAACAGCTACACTCCAGACCAGGCCTCTCCAACAGCTACACTCCAGACCAGGCCTCTCCAACAGCTACACTCCAGACCAGGCCTCTCCAACAGCTACACTCCAGACCAGGCCTCTCCAACTGCTACACTCCAGACCAGGCCTCTCCAACTGCTACACTCCAGACCAGGCCTCTCCAACTGCTACACTCCAGACCAGGCCTCTCCAACTGCTACACTCCAGACCAGGCCTCTCCAACTGCTACACTCCAGACCAGGCCTCTCCAACTGCTACACTCCAGACCAGGCCTCTCCAACTGCTACACTCCAGAACAGACCGTTCCCGGAGAGCTGCTGTCCTGTAGGGTTTAGCTCAAACCCTACGCTAGTGCATCTAAATAAGTTTAATTAGGTTAGTTACAACTGAGTTTGGAGGAAAAACCTGCAGCACAGTAGCTGTCCACGAACAGGGTTGGAGTGAAAACCTGCAGCACAGTAGCTGTCCAGGAACAGGGTTGGAGTGAAAACCTGCAGCACAGTAGCTGTCCAGGAACAGGGTTGGAGTGAAAACCTGCAGCACAGTAGCTGTCCAGGAACAGGGTTGGAGTGAAAACCTGCAGCACAGTAGCTGTCCAGGAACAGGGTTGGAGCTAAAACCTGCAGCACAGTAGCTGTCCAGGAACAGGGTTGGAGTGAAAACCTGCAGCACAGTAGCTGTCCAGGAACAGGGTTGGAGTGAAAACCTGCAGCACAGTAGCTCTCTAGGAACAGGGTTGGAGTGAAAACCTGCAGCACAGTAGCTGTCCAGGAACAGGGTTGGAGAGCCATAGTCTAGCAGGGGTGCATCTCAATAGTCCTAAGTGGTTTCCTTTTCCTTACCTCATGTACTCCATCCTGTAGACAGACAGTAGGTAGGTAGACATGGCGAAGTCTAGTTTGTTGATGAGAGCAGACACCTCAGGAGGAGGATCTAGCAGGTTTATAATGGTGCTCCTCAGGTCATTCAGCTCCGCCTGAAAACACACATTTCCCACCCAGAGAACATCAGCTGTGTGTGTGTGCATGTCTGTTCACACGTGTGTTGTGTGGGCATGCATGTGTACTGTACCGCTGTGACGGTGTCGTTCTTCAGGGCAGAGTTGTACTGTAGTTCAGAGCGTAGAGGTTCTCCACTGGGGAAGGTGAGGAGGGGAGACTTGGTGGCGATCTCACACACTCCCTCATACCACTCCTCTGGCCACAGACCTGCACAACACACAAAGCCCTTACTAAACCTACAGACTTCTACATAGCAGAATGACTGTTAGCCTGATAACTCACTTCCCTTTTATCTTTCCATCAGATGGGTATTAGTCCACCATTTCAACCATGTTTAGTCAATTCTTTATATTGTATTCCAATCCTGGTGGAATATTGTAGTACAAGTTAACATTGTTAAACAGCCACCTGATCCCTCAACAGCGAAACCCATCACCACAGAGTAGAGCCAGAAGTCTCTGAACAGCTTCTGTAGACGAGGCTTCGCTTCCTTGATGGGCGGTAGACGCTTCGTCAGCTACACAGAGAGAGGAGGGGGATCTCGATCAATACTAAGTGTATAGATTATATACAGAGTACTGTATAGACACTCGGGCACAGAGGCACTACTGGACAAACTGTTGAAAGTGAAAAATGTATAGAGGCAACCCACATACCACAGCAATAACAGGAACGAGTACTCCAAGGTTTCCAGCACTGCTCGACGCCTGCAAATACAAATAATAAACAAATGTCAACAAGAAAAAAAAGAGTTAACCTCAAAAGGCCGCTACCCACATGGCCCGTTTCCAAATTTGAAACCCACAAAAGTACGTAGAACTAGGTGCGAAAACGATGTTGCGTTTGCGTAGCTTGAATGAAGTGTGTTGGGCCCTTAACACAAGCCTGTTGTCGCTGATCTCTATAGGTCTATCAGAAGTCATGGCTACTGTAAACGGAATTTACCTTCAGTGCAGGGCCCTTGTCCGAGGCCCTCTCGCTGGCCCTCTTTCCCTCCAGTCCTAGCTGGACAAACAGCTCCAGTAGGTTGACCAACAACTCATCAACCATCTGCTCGGTTGCCAGGTTGGCAGCTATGTTAGCTAATGCATTGATCACAGCCAGGGAACAGTGTCTGGAACACACAAGATGAACACAGTAGTCTTTAGCAGAGTGGGTCGTGGAGCTGGCTATGGGTAGGGAATTGGGGATAGGGGTAAAGGTGTAGCGGCTAAGGATACCTGTATCCATGGTCCTTGTAGTCCTTGGTGGAGTAGACCATGGAGGAGGCCTTCACACTGATCTGCTGGAACAGGTTCCACACCTCCTGGTAGATATATTGCTGTGAGGAGAGAGAGAAACAGATGAGTTTACTGACAGAAGAGAGAGAGCGAGAGAGGAGAGTTTACTGAGACATACTGCTGAGGGGAGAGGTAAAATAATTAAGTGTATACAGGATCAAGTGTGTGTGACTCACGTTCCCAGTGATGACCATGCATCCCAGCTGATCTATAATGAGTACGTCTAGCTGTGACGGTGGCTGGCAGAACTTCTGCTGTAGGATCTGCAGGATTGGCTCCATGACGCGTGGCGTGTCCCTCAGAGCCACCGCGATGTGACCCAGCGCTCTGATGGTGTGGTCTGGGATCAGATGGGCCTCCCTGGGGGAGAGAGAAACAGTGCGTTGGTCAGAGGGGCTGTCAGTCACTGCCACGGACCTGGGGACTGGTCAGAGCAGCTGTCAATCACTACAGGAGAGTCTAACTAGCGAGATCACCTGAGGTTTCACTCGCTAACATTGAAAGTTATTTCTCAGATGTAATCCAGCCTGTGAATAAGTAAAGTACACCAACTGGTAATATTGGAGGGCTCAGGTATGAAATAATACTTACTTGTCATTCTCCTGAGAGATGTAGAGACGGTTGGACAGGCTGGCCAGGAAAGCCTCCACTATAACACTGTCCATAGTCAGACCTGCCTTCAGACACCTGAGAAGCAGAGAGAGGGGGGAAGGGGCAGAGAGAGCAGGAGAAGACAGAGAAAGAGAGAAGGGAGAGGGAGAAGAAAAGAGATTGCTCCGTGGTAACCAATTATGCAAACACAGCTCATATTTCTCTCCTTTCACATACAATATTATCTTTCCTCACCTGCAGATGTTGTCAATGGAGATGTCTCGGAGCTGTTCGTACATGGAGGGCTGGCTCTTCTTATTAGCGTGAGCACTGAACGTAGACTGGGAGTGCTCATTGGTCACATGGATCTTGATCTCGCCAGTACCTGTGGTGTTCTGGCTGTGGTACTTGTACAGCTTTACAAGGACAGGTGAGGGGACCACCAGGAAGTCTCTGAGAGACGTGGTGACAGAGTGGGCCACCACCGGGAACCGCTCACAGAGACGACCCAAACCCTGCGCGCGCGCGCGCGCGCGCACACGCACACACACACACACACACACACACACACACACACACACACACACACACACACACACACGAAAAATGTGATTAGGTAGGATAATACTGGTATTATGGCGTCTTATCAACACAGTATTGTGAAGACAGATGAAGACATTACAGGACCAACCTGTAGACAGCAGACGAGCAAGGGAATGTGAGCGATGATAACTTTACTGGACGTCTTGGACTGCAATTTCTCTGACAGCTTGGTACACAGGTTCTCAGCTCCTGATCAAAACAAAACGCATGAACAACAGTTAGTTTGGTGTTCACTTCAAATTAACGACCCAATGTTTTTCAACACATGGCAAATGCATTCCAAATTCACGACCTGATATTTTTCAATACATGCGCACGGATGGATAGTACACACACAGGTTTGAACACAAACACACTCGTACCCTGCTCCTCAGTGACAGCCCAGACCATGAGGTCGACACAGGCAGCGTTAGCCTGGCAGCGTAGCTTCAGAGGACTCAGTTCACTGTGGAGGTGATCTACATCATGTAGGATCCTCTGCAGCTCTGACTGGCTACTACTGAACTGCTTCAGCACAAAGTCATGAACCTCCTTCACATAGCCTGTCTGCAGGTCTGTGAACACCATCACACCAACATCAATAACATGTTAGTAGCACAGTAATAAACACGTAATAAACTCTACTGAACTGCTTCAGAATAATCAGGTCATAGCAGAGGGTTTCTGTATATTAGAGATAGTAAAGGTTAAAGTGAGAGAGCAGTGTATTTGTTACCTTTCAGGTTGTACAGCGTGTCTCTGAGCATCTTAAAGATGGTCACATACAGAGGGTCACTGAAGGTCCTATAGTGCAGGTGCATCCCTGGGTTCAACTAGAGGGAGAGAACACAACAAACATGATGTCACATTGAGGAGTACACAGGAAAGCGCTTTATTTCAAATATAGGGAAAATTAACCTACCTCTAGAAGTTCCTGCAGGGTGTTATCCAGTGATTTCAGAAAGGATTCAGAGACAAACTGCTCAACCTGCAAAAGACAAACAGAACACTCAGAAAGGAATTCTGATAAACGATGTTCTACCCATTCTAGTTCTATAGTTCTATGCATTCTGATTCTACGTACTGACCATGTTGAGGAGCTGGCGCAGAACGTCCAGAGGGACGTCAAACTCTCCCTGGGCACTGCCCGTAAACAGAGGAGACACAGAGAAACTAGAACTGATGGTGGAGAAGTAATAGTCTGGGTCCACAGCACTACCATCAGGGAGATAGGAGCCTGGAGAGAGAGGGAGGCAGGGGGAGAAAAGGACAGTCAAATAAGGAGAGACACAGGCTACTTAGTAATAAACTGAAATACTTCAGAAATAAATTACCTGTCTAATATATTCTTACCTTCAAAGTACTGTGCTGAGGGGTCAGCTGGGGAGCTGGGGGTGAGTCCTGCTCTCTCTGGACTGGCCTACAGACAGAGGAACAGATCATTTTCAGACATTTCAAATAAGAGCTTCCTTTGTCCTCTAGTGGCCGGCTATGGTAGTACAGTTATATTCTCTGTAGTGATATATATGGTAAAGGAAGAGCCCTTGCATCTTATGGTGTCTCCCTGATACCTGATGAGAATTAGTGGTAGTACTATGGTGTAGTGGTAGTAGTAGAGTACAGTGCTTCCCAGCAGTACACCATTTTTGTTGTAGGCCTAGACAAGCACACCTAAATCAACTTGTCAACTAATCACCAGGTCCTCAATTAGTTGAATCAGGAACGTCTGTCCAGGGTTACAACAAAATGTGTGCTGTTGGGTGTACTGGAAGATCGGAGTTGGGAACCACTGGTCTAGTATAGTAATAGTGCCTGTTGTGATATGCTGGACACGGAGCTTCCTTTGCGTCTGATGGTGTCTCCCTGACAGACTGTGAGCAGCGAGGCAGGCATGATGGAGCGGAAGTCGTTGAAGGAGCGCCGTCGTGATGGATCGACATCATTGCCAGTGGACACTGGCGGGGCTTCTGCCCGCGGAAACAGCTTGGACAGCAGGGGCTCCTCCGTGTTGCTATAGCGACCAAAGGCCCGGGCCACACCCAACAAGCAGGGCACAGTGTACCTGCACAGGTATTCTTGGGAGGGAGGGAGACGGGGGAACAAAGAAAGAAAGACAAGTGAAAGGCTGCCTTTTTCATTGTCATTCTGTCTACACATACTTGAATCAAAGTTTGTGAGGACAAGAGACAACAACTAGATAACTAATCAGTAACTAGCATATTCATTAAACACTGGTGAACATGAAATGGTGGAACAGAGAGCATGCTGGTACCTTTATCATGTCCCTCTGAGTTCAAGCAGATGTCCAGCAGGACCTGCATTATGTCCATGACGGCCTCCACGATCTGTCCTCGCAGGTTGTCATCTCGCTGGGCCACGTCTGAGAGAAGAGTGACCAGACAGAAGCAGAAGTTCTCTGCCACCGGAAGGATATCTATAGGACAAGAAGAAAGATCATCAACCAGTCAGAAAGGTTTAATTAGACATCATCTTGACTGGTGCGAGAGACAAAATGCTGGCATCTCTCTCCTTACCCCGCCCTTTGCTTCCAGAGCTTTCTTCGATCCACTGGACTCTGGGAAGTCCCTTCAGCAGCCCCAGCAGGTAGGGGACAATAGAGTCTTTGTGCTACAATAAAAACACAATTCACAAACCACCCGAGCAAAGGCCATTAAACAGCTAAGGGGAGCACAGAAGGTGCCATGGATAGGAGCCAATTATTAGTCCTGAGGTGGTCAGGGAACATCCATCCCATAAAAAGCAGGATATAAATACAACCCTTAACAGTGTCAGAGAGAAGGCATCGCTGCTCCAGTTCAATGTACCTGTAGGTCAGACTTGACCAGGAAGATACCCAGAGCTAGGACCGCATCCCTCCTCCTCTCGTCCAGCTGGAACACCCCTCGGAAGTCCACTGGACACATGCATTGGAGCTTTTGGACCTGAAAACAGAGAATAAACAGCAAACAAGTGGCTTGCGGCTGACTAATCAAACCATTAGTTCTAACCTTCACAAATACCTTGCCCTGTATTAGCAGTTAGGGTGACTTCTACCAAGGCCAACTGACATTCACAAGAGGCTAAACGCTTGCCTCTGCTCCAGCTTTACAGATAAAGATAGTAAAGTACCCCTGGATTCCATGGCGTTCAGGAAAAACAACACAGACAGTCCTATACCGCATAGTAAACATGGCATTGACAGCGTGACTGCACTCCAGGCGAGGAGCCAAACAACTAGCCCTTAGCATTAATTAGCTTAGCTAACGAGGATCAGCCTTTAAGCTCAGTGAGGAGGATTACAGCCTAATGTCAACTCGCCACCACAGCAGAGAGATACAAATCCAGTGATAAAAATCACACTCAGTCACACCCACAGTTGAAGTTGGAAGTTTACATACACCTTAGCAAAATACATTTAAAATCCGTTTTTCACAATTCCTGACATTTAATTTAAGTAAAAATTCCCTGGTTTAGGATCGCCGCTTTATTTTAAGAATGTGAAATGTCAGAATAATGGTAGAGAGAATGACTTTCAGCTTTCATTTCTTTCATCACATTCCCAGTGGGTCAGAAGTTTACATACACTCAATTAGTATTTGGTAGCATTGCCTTTAAATTGTTTAACTTCCGTCAAATGTTTCAGGTAGCCTTCCACAAGCTTCCCACAATAATTTGGGTGAATTTTAGCCCATTCCTCATGACAGAGCTGGTGTAACAGAGTCAGATTTGTGGGCCTGCTTGCTCATACAAACGCTTTCAGTTCTGCCCACACATTTTCTATAGGATTGAGGGCAGGGCTTTCTCCAATACCTTCACTTTGTTGTCCTTAAGCCATTTTGCCACAACTTTGGAAGTATGCTTGGGGTCATTGTCCATTTGGAAGACCCATTTTCGACCAAGCTTTAACTTCCTGACTGATAACTTGAGATGTTGCTTCAATATATCCACATAATTTTCCCTTCCTCATGTTGCCATCTATTTTGTGAAGTGCACCAGTCCCTCCTGCAGCAAAGCACCCCACAACATGATGCTGCCACCCCATGCCTCACGGTTGGGATGGTGTTCTTTGGCTTGCAAGCCTCCCCCTTTTTCCTCCAAACATAACGATGGTCATTAAGGCCAAACAGTTCTATTTTTGTTTCATCAAACCAGAGGACATTTCTCCAAAAAGTATGATATCTGTCACTATGTGCAGTTGCAAACCGTAGCCTGGATTTTTTATGGCGGTTTTGGAGCAGTCACTACTTCCTTGCTGAGCGGCCTTTCAGGTTATGTCGATATAGGACTCATTTTACTATGGATATAGATACTTCTGTACCTGTTTCCTCCGGCATCTTCACAAGGTCCTTTGCTATCTCTATGAGACAGAACGCATCTCCTTCCTGAGCGGTATGACAGCTGCGTGGTCCCATGGTGTTTATACTTGCGTACTATTGTTTGTACAGATGAACGTGGTACCTTCAGGCATTTGGAAATTGCTCCCAAGGATGAACCAGACTTGAAGATCTACACTATATTTTTCTGAGGTCTTGGCTGATTTCTTATGATTTTCCCATGATGTCAAGCAAAGAGGCACTGAGTTTGAAGGTAGGCCTTGAAATATATCCACAGGTAAACCTCCAATTAACTCAAATGATGTCAATTAGCCTATCAGAAGCTTCTAAAGCCATGAATTTTCCAAGCTGTTTAAAGGCACAATCAACTTAGTGTATGTAAACTTCTGACCCACTGGAATTGTGACAGTGAATAATAAGTTAAATAATCTGTCTGTAAACATTTGTTGGAAAAAATACTTGTGTCATGCAAAGTAGATGTCCTAACAGACTTGCCAAAAGTATAGTTTGTTAACAAGAAATTTGTGCAGTGTTTGAAAAACGAGTTAATGACTCCAACCTAAGTGTATGTAAACTTCCGACTACAACTGTATAATATATCATTCTAACCTCTGTACACTTATATATACAAATGTTTCTACCCAGAATTCTGGACCTTTATGGCACAGTAGTAAGACTAGTGCACTTGCCATGGTTGCAATAGCAAGGTAATTTAATAGGATCTCTATGGTTTTATCATACCATTCTGAATGTTCGTGTAAAACGGTGCAAACATACATGCATACACAGTAGCAGTCAAACGTTTGGACACACCTCATTCAAGAGTTTCTTTATTTGTACTATTTACTACATTGTAGAATAATAGTGAAGACATAAA
Organism: Oncorhynchus keta; assembly: GCF_023373465.1. NCBI lineage: Eukaryota > Metazoa > Chordata > Actinopteri > Salmoniformes > Salmonidae > Oncorhynchus > Oncorhynchus keta. Next base: position 38,648,806 of record NC_068432.1, read on the forward strand.
AACTATGACAACACATATGGAATCATGTAGTAACCAAAAAAAGTGTTAAATCAAAATATATGTTATATGAGAGATTCATCAAAGTAGCCACACTTTTCCTTGATGACAGCTTTGCAGACTCTTGGCCTACTCTCAACCAGGTTCATGAGGTAGTCACCTGGAATGCATTGCAATTAACAGGTGTGCCTTCTTAAAAGTTCATTTCTGGAATATCTTATACCTTAATGTGTTTGAGCCAATCAGTTGTCTTGTGACAAGGTAGGGATGGTATGCAGAAGATAGCCTTATTTCGTAAAAGGCCAAGTCCATATCATGGCAAGAACAGCTCAAATAAGTAAAGAGAAACAACAGTCCATCTTTACTTTAAGACATGGTCAGTCAATCCTGAACATTTCAGGAAATTTGTTTCTTTAAGTGCAGTCGCAAAAACCACTAAGCGCTATGATTAAACTGGCTCTCATGAGGATCGCCACAGGAAAGGAAGACCCAGTTACCTCTGCTGCAGAGGATAAGTTCATTAGAGGTACCAGCCTCAGAAATTGCAGCCCAAATAAATCCTTCAGAGTTCAAGTAACAGACTCATCTCAACATCAAATGTTCAGAGGAGACTGGGTGAATCTGGCCTTCATTTTTATTTATTTAAACTAGGCAAGTCAGTTAAGAACAAATTCTTATTTTCAATGACGGCCTAGGAACAGTGGGTTAACTGCCTGTTCAGGGGCAGAACGACAGATTTGTACCTTGTCAGCTCGGGGGTCCAACGCTCTAACCACTAGGCTACCCTGCCGCTCATGGTCGAAATGCTGCAAAGAAACCACTACTAAAAAGACACCAATAAGAATAAGAGACTTGCTTGGGCCAAGAAACATGAGCAATGGGCATTAGACCGGTGGAAATATGTCCTTTGGTCTGATGAGTCCAAATTTGACATTTTCAGCTCTTTGTGAGACGGCTGATCTCCACTTCTGGTTCCCACCTTGAAGCATGGAGGAGGAGGTGTGATGGGGACACTGTCAGTCATTTATTTAGATTTCAAGGCACACAACCAGCATGGCTACCACAACATTCTGCAGCAATGCGCCATCCCATCTAGGGCTGGGAAGTATACTGCTTTATTGCAATATACCAGTATTGATGTATGGACCACAAGTTTTTACTTTACCTTCTATGCCAGTATTTGAATGTTTGGTTTGTTAAATGTGATACGCAGTGTATAACGCCCATTTGTATAGTTTACTTCACAACTTGAGTTATATCTCTCCACTTTCTCTATGCTGCTTCCCAAACAGACATAGCCACGCACCCTGTCACTCAAGGATCGCATTTGGTGTTCCTCATCTACCCGACACTTGTGTTCAGTCTGTATGGTCAATGCAGCATATGCAACACTGTTGATGACAACAATGCAGTTGTCACTTGCTTCTTAATATAAATCTACTAGGATTCTATAATTACACTATTAGCTTTTGTTTCTTACATCTGCAAACAGCTAGTTTGTCTTTTCTTAGCAAGTTGTTCCTAAATCGTGTTAGCCGCTGATGCTAATCTAGCTAGCTAATAAAATGTACTAAGAGCATGCATAATTATCCATACAGCCTGAAAATACCAGTGATTGTGTAGACCTAAATCAGTATGTTTGTGCAACAGTGTCTTCTAAATTAAAGAGGTAAACGCAAAACAAGAATATGTTAGCTACATGAAGTAGCTTAGAGAAAACATTCAATGTAGCCAAAGATTATAGGGTCCTTTAGGAAACAACTATCAACACAATAACAACAATTCCTCCCTGGCATTTTCATTCGTTGTCATGTCAAACACTGTATTAAAAGTGCCCACTATTATATTCCAACTATATAATTAGAATAGACATTCTTCCCATGATTCCAACAGTTAACCCAAGTGTTTTTCTCTAAATCACAAGTCAAATTGCAACATTAGGTTAAAAATAAGGCCCAGATTACTTGCCCATATTGTGCATCCCTATGTGGCAGTGTGGAAATGACCTCAATAAATTGATGACAATTATGACTTTTTGGCGCTGAAGCAATAGGAATGGAGAAAGATCCATTGAAATCACTTAGAATAATGTGTTGCCACCCTAGGGTCATGCACTACTCAAAGAAAATGTAGAACTTCTATTATTAAAAAACATAAAATACCATCATATTTTATCACCCAGCCCTAATCCCATCTGGTTTGCGCTTAGTGGGACTATGATTTTTTTCTTTCTACAGGACAATGACGCAAAACACCTCCAGGCAGTGTAAGGGCTATTTGACCAAGAAGCAGAGTTATGGAATGGTGCATCAGATTACCTGGCCTCCACAACCACCCGACCTCAACACAATTGAGATGGTTTGGACCGCAGAGTGAAGGAAAAGCAGCCAACAAGTGCTCAGCATATGTGGGCACTCCTTCAAGACTGTTGGAAAAGCATTCCATGTGAAGCTGGTTGAGAGAATGCCAAGAAGGTGCCAAGCTGTCATCAAGGCAAAGGGTGGCGACTTTGAAGAATATCAAATTTATTTTGATTTGTTGAATAAATTGGTTACTACATGATTCCATTTGTTATTTAATAGTTCTGATGTATTCACTGTTGTTCTACAATGTAGAAAATAGTAAAAATAAAGAAAAACCCTTGAGTAGGTGTCCAAACTCTTGACTGGTACTGTATATACAGTATATGCGTTTGTACACAATTTAAAAACAGAGAGACCATTCAGAGCAACATCATTGATGACTTCCAGTTTTTGCCTAAAGTTTGGTCTGAAAGTTCCTCCCATACAGCTTTCCTACCAACACCTGAATCAACATGATGTAATGTGATATAAGGCAAATGAGCAAACTGTCTGTTGAAATCATATAGACCTTATGGTTGAAATAAAGAATACAAAACATTCAAGTAAATAGTGACCAATCAATGACCAGAAATAAACGGGGCGTTACCTTGGTTGAGGTTTGAGAGCTGGCTAACTAATGGGTATGCCAACTTCCTCATTCTGATGGAATGACAATCCACCATATATCATAATCGACAGGACAGATAGCTAAACGCGTAGTTAGCAAGTGATTTGTTAGTTATTAAACTAGGTTGTCAGTGTGTAAAACTGCCTAGTTTTTGTGTCGTGTTCCGGTGTGAAATTTACAAGCCAATTAACTAAGGGCCTCTACTTGTGAATGAATGTCTGCAGTGGCTAGCATTGCTGTCCAACAGCCGTGTGCAGCTCTTGGAAAACGAATAATTAGCTAATAGCTCATTTCGATAGCATCGCATATCACTGCCATATAACGTTAGCCATAGCGAAAGTTTTTTGTAAATAATGTATATTCTGTGGCGATACTGTAAAAGTCTACACAGTTACGGAACTGTATAGACAACTTAGCTAGCTAGCATACGCTCACTTTACGTGAGCATACGCTCACTAATAACATCACTCACCTTATCTATCGGTGCTGGGCGGTGTGCGGCCAAAGAGCGCGCCAGGGACAATACAGTGTTGAAATAAAAACCCCTCGTTCCTACTCCTTTTGCAGCCATGTTTACGAATCAAGACAAACGGGTAGTAAGAACATTATACAGCTTTTACCGCTGCGAAGAGGACAAGCTAGCACCCAACGTTAGTGCCTAGTAGACGGCCGTCACTAGTTACCACAGCCACAAGGTCTTAATTATGGCTAAGCCACGCCTATTTCCAATAGGGTCCCGGAGGGTCTCTATGCTGCCACCTACTGATATGTACATCTCTCAGTGCACAGCATCTCTTAGGAAAAGTGGGGGCTTTCGAAACTAACCACATAAGAGGTGGGGGTTTCGAAACTAACCACATAAGAGGTGGGGGTTTCGAAAGGAGTATTTTAACACTAGAAGCGCTGGAATTCCATAACTACTAGAACCGCAATGACTTGATATTTCAATGATATATTATTTCAAATATTTAAGTGATAATGTCCGAGAAGCCGGTGTTTGGAGGATATATTGTCACGGGTGTTGTTATGGGCCAACACCGGATTCTCGAGCATAATCACATTCATACAACGGGTTACCAACATATTCAAACAATGATTTACATATTTTCATTAAAAACGTAATTTTTATGAATTTATTCATACTATATCTTCCTTCCACAATATATAGTCCTGACACAAATCTAGGGTTGCTAACCTAGCCGGCTGGTCCTTCGTTCTATAGGTCCCAGTTACCAGAGTTGCGACCCAGTCGTTGTCTTTTTGTTCTGTATGGACGCGACCCAGTCGTTCATTCCGTACTGGCTGGCAACGTTCTTAATATCCCTTACTAGCTAGCCAACTACAACTAACTTACATTCACGTCAAACAGTGCAGCTAGAATAACAACATAACTGCATTTGCATTTACTCAAGCTGTTTTCGTGACATTTATTTGAATACATCCATAACAATGAGTTAATGGTGTGCGATTTCACCTGGCATAGAAAATGTGCTCTCTCTTCAGGACACTTGTTCAGAGGAAAGAGCCAAACAACACAGCAAACACCATCACTTGAAACGGAAGCTGGAAAGACTGCAAACTATCTGCACTTCGTTTTGTTTTACCTGTTTTCTATTGATATTTCTTCATATCGAAATACAAATTATGCTGATTCATGATTTTGACTGGCTGAAAAAAGCTGCCTGCCTGTCTGTCTCATCCCAACTCCCGGCGTGTTCGTTGCTAGGTGACATCTGGAGATCGAATTTGAATATTGAAACAATGTTGGAGAGACAGACAGCCAGGTTTGTACAAATCTCCGCTTAAAAACTAAATGTTAGTCTAAAATAAATGTGAGATCATGTCTAAATGCTTTTTATAGTGGAGATCAAGTTTATAAATTACATTACATTTACATTTAAGTCATTTAGCAGACGCTCTTATCCAGAGCGACTTACAAATTGGTGCATTCACCTTATGACATCCAGTGGAACAGCCACTTTACAATAGTGCATCTACATCTTTTAAGGGGGGTGAGAAGGATTACTTTATCCTATCCTAGGTATTCCTTAAAGAGGTGGGGTTTCAGGTGTCTCCGGAAGGTGGTGATTGACTCCGCTGTCCTGGCGTCGTGAGGGAGTTTGTTCCACCATTGGGGGCCAGAGCAGCGAACAGTTTTGACTGGGCTGAGCGGGAACTGTACTTCCTCAGTGGTAGGGAGGCGAGCAGGCCAGAGGTGGATGAACGCAGTGCCCTTGTTTGGGTGTAGGGCCTGATCAGAGCCTGGAGGTACTGAGGTGCCGTTCCCCTCACAGCTCCGTAGGCAAGCACCATGGTCTTGTAGCGGATGCGAGCTTCAACTGGAAGCCAGTGGAGAGAGCGGAGGAGCGGGGTGACGTGAGAGAACTTGGGAAGGTTGAACACCAGACGGGCTGCGGCGTTCTGGATGAGTTGTAGGGGTTTAATGGCACAGGCAGGGAGCCCAGCCAACAGCGAGTTGCAGTAATCCAGACGGGAGATGACAAGTGCCTGGATTAGGACCTGCGCCGCTTCCTGTGTGAGGCAGGGTCGTACTCTGCGGATGTTGTAGAGCATGAACCTACAGGAACGGGCCACCGCCTTGATGTTAGTTGAGAACGACAGGGTGTTGTCCAGGATCACGCCAAGGTTCTTAGCGCTCTGGGAGGAGGACACAATGGAGTTGTCAACCGTGATGGCGAGATCATGGAACGGGCAGTCCTTCCCCGGGAGGAAGAGCAGCTCCGTCTTGCCGAGGTTCAGCTTGAGGTGGTGATCCGTCATCCACACTGATATGTCTGCCAGACATGCAGAGATGCGATTCGCCACCTGGTCATCAGAAGGGGGAAAGGAGAAGATTAATTGTGTGTCGTCTGCATAGCAATGATAGGAGAGACCATGTGAGGTTATGACAGAGCCAAGTGACTTGGTGTATAGCGAGAATAGGAGAGGGCCTAGAACAGAGCCCTGGGGGACACCAGTGGTGAGAGCGCGTGGTGAGGAGACAGATTCTCGCCACACCACCTGGTAGGAGCGACCTGTCAACCTGACCTGTAAATTGCCTGGCTGGGCTGATGAGACAGGGGATTGGGGTGGTAATTTGTGGAATAGACATCGGCTGGAAGGCGGTTTTAACCCATCAGCATCCATGATTAGACCCACCTGTTGTATAATCAATAATAAATAATACATTCTAAAATGAATGCATTTTTATGTTAAAATAAATTACAACAACATAGCAAGGCAGCAACACATGACAACACAGCATGGTAGCAACACAACATGACAATAACATGGTAGCAACACAACATGGTAGCAGCACAAAACACGGTACAAACATTATTGGGCACAGACAACAGCACAAAGGGCAAGAAGGTAGAGACAACAATACATTACGCAAATCAGCCACAGCTGTCAGTAAGAGTGTCCATGACTGAGTCTTTGAATTAAGAGATTGAGATAAAACTGTCCAGTTTAAGTGTTTATTGCAGCTCGTTCCAGTCGTTAGCGGCAGCGAACTGAAAAGACGAGCGACCCAGGAATGTGTGTGCTTTTGGGACATTTAACAGAATGTGGCTGGCAGAACGGGTGTTGTATGTGGAAGATGAGGGCTGCAATAGATATCTCAGATTAGGGGGGAGTGAGGCCTAAGAGGGTTTTATAAATAAGCATCAACCAGTGGGTCTTGCGACGGGTATACAGGTATAGAGTGCAGTGATGTGTCCTATACGGAGCATTGGTGGCAAATCTGATGGCCGAGTGGTAAAGCTCGAGAGCACCCTTACCTGCCGATCTATAAATTATGTTTCCTTAATCTAGCATGGGTAGGATGGTCATCTGAATCAGGGTTAGTTTGGCAGCTGGGGCGAAAGAGGAGCGATTACGATAGAGGCAACCATGTCTAGATTTAACTTTAGCCTGCAGCTTTGATATTTTTATTTATTTAACCAGGCCAGTTGAGAACAAATTCTCATTTACAACTGTGACTTGGCCAAGATAGAGTAAAGCAGTGCGACACAAACAGAGTTACAGAAGGGATAAAAAAACATGCAGTCAAAGACACAATAGAAAAGTCTATATACAGTGTGTGCAAATATAGTAAGATTAGGGAGATACGGCAAAAAATAGGCCATAGTGGCAAAATAATTACAATTTAGCAATTAAACACTGGAGTGATAGATGTGCAAGTAGAGGTACTGGGGTGCAAAGGAGTAAAAAAATAAATAACAATATGGGGATGAGGTAGTTGGGTGGACTATTTACAGATGTGCTATGTTCAGGTGCAATGATTGGTGAGCTGCTCTGACAGCTGATGCTTAAAGTTAGTGAGGGAGATATAAGTCTCCAGCTTCAGTGATTTGTGCAATTCGTTCCAGTCATTGGCAGCAGAGAACTGGAAGGAAAAGTGGACAAAGGAGGAGTTGGCTTTAGGGGTGACCAGTGAAATATACCTGCTGGAGAGCGTGCTACGGGTGGGTGTTGCTATGGTGACCAGCTCACTAGCTGAGATAATGCAGGGCTTTACCTAGCAAAGACTTATAGATGACCTGTAGCCAGTGGGTTTGGCGACGAATATGAAGCGAGGGCCAGCTGTCACGGTTGTCGTAAGAACGGGACCAAGGCGCAGCGTAGGTTGAGTTCCACATATTTATTTCAAAAGTGAAACGTAAAGCAAAAACAATAAATCAATAAACGAACAACGAAACGTGACTACGTGGTGCACAAACACAAAATAATATCCCACAAACAGGTGGGAGAAATATCTACTTAAATATGATCCCCAATTAGAGACTATGATTACCAGCTGCCTCTAATTGTGAATCATACCAAACACCAACATAGAAAATAATATACTAGAATACCCCTAGTCACGCCCTGACCTACTACACCATAGAGAAACAAGGGCTCTCTATTGTCAAGGGCGTGACAGTACGCCCCTGTTGAAGGATTTTTATCAATAATGACTAAATTATGTATACATTTAACGTAGAATTATAACTAATAGAATTCTATCCTGTCTGATGAAGAATATTTGTACATAGGCCAAGAGGAAGGGTTAACAGACAACTTGTGATCACAGTGAAACTAACAACAGGAAGGATGTCTGGTCCCCAACCAGGGATGGGAGAAACCGTTGGGCTTGCAGTAGATTGTGTAACATGTGGTAGCATATGATAAGCAATATGTATGTGTTGGAATGGAATTGAAAAGCAGCTTTGTCATTGTCTTAGAGGAGGAGGGACATTTATGACGAAATGCGAGGTATATAAACCAATGTACATGAAATGATGGGTAGAGCTCTCGAGAATAAACGCTATTGGCTAATTTTGGTGGCTGGTCTCTGTCCATTTTATGCAAATATGAACCTTACAAATTCTTAGAAATGGACAGTGTTTTAATCAAATTAGTTAATGAACACATAAGAACTAAATTCATCTAACACCCCCCCAAAGGTGCAGACTCCGGCCGCAAAACCTGAAATCAAATGGGGGGGTTAGGGGGGGTGACTAGTGTCGGTGGTGACTGGGCACCGGTGCAGAGGAAGGCTCCTGCCCTGGAACGGGACTGGACACTGTGCCTGGACTGGGAACCGGCGCAGAGGGAGACTCCGGGCTTGGAGCGGGACTGGACACCTTGCCTGGGCACCGGCGCAGAGGAAGGCTCCGGCCTTGGAGCAGGACTGGGCGCCGTGCCTGGACTGGGCACCGGCGCAGAGGAAGGCTCCTGCCATGGAGCGGGACTGGGCGCCGTGCCTGAACTGGGCACCGGCGCAGAGGAAGGCTCCGGCCTTGGAGCGGGACTGGACACCTTGCCTGGGCACCGGCGCAGAGGAAGGCTCCGGCCTTGGAGCGGGACTGGACACCGTTGTTGGACTCTCTGGACCGTTGACCCTCGCTGGAGTTTCCGAACCGTGGAGCGTCGCAGGAGGTTCCGGACTGTGGACCGTCGCAGGAGGTTCCGGACTGTGGACCGTCGCAGGAGGTTCCGGACTGTGGACCGTTGCAGGAGGTTCCGGACTGTGAAACGTCACTGGAAGCTCTGGACTGTGAACCGTCGCCGGAAGCTCTGGACTGTGAACTGTCGGCGGAAGCTCTGGACTGTGAATGCGCACTGGAGGCCTACTGCGTGGAGACGGTACAGGTGGCACCGGACTGGTGACATGCACATCAGGGCGGTTGCGAGGAGGAGGCAAAGGACGTACCGGACTGGGGAGGCGCACTGGAGGCCTGATGCGTGGAGCCGGCACAGTTGGCACCGGACACCATAGAGAAACAAGGACTCTCTATGGTCAGGGCGTGACACCAGCCAATGAGAGCATACAGCTCGCAGTGGTGGGTAGTATATGGGGCTTTGATGACAAAACGGATGGCATTGTGATAGACTACATCCAATTAGCTGAGTAGAGTGTTGGAGGCTATTTTGTAAATTACATCGCCGAAGTCAAGGATCGGTAGGATAGTCAGTTTTACGAGGGTATGTTTGGCAGCATGAGTGAAGGAGGCTTTGTTGCGAAATAGGAAGCCGATTCTAGATTTAATTTTGGATTGGAGATGCTGAATGTGAGTCTGGAAGAAGAGTTTACAGTTGAACCAGACACCTAGGTATTTGTAGTTGTCCACATATTCTAAGTCAGAACTGTCCAGAGTAGTGATGCTAGATGGGGGGTGGGTGGTGCAGGCAGCGATGGGTTGAAGAGCATGCATTTAGTTTTGCTTGCATTTAAGAGCAGTTGGAGGCCATGGAAGGAGAGTTATGGCATTTAAGCTTGTCTGGACTCTTGTTAACACAGTGTCCAAAGAAGGGTCAGAAGTATACAGAATGGTGTCATCTGGGTAGAGGTGGATCAGAGAATCACCAGCAGCAAGAGCAACATCATTGATGTATACAGAGAAAAGAATCGGCCCGTGAATTGAACCCTGTGGTACCCCAATAGAGACTGCCAGAGGTCCGGACAACAGGCCTTCCGATTTGACACACTAAACTCTATCTGAGAAGTAGTTGATGAACCAGGCGAGGCAGTCATTTAAGAAACCAAGGCTGTTGAGTCTGCTGACAAGAATGCAGTGATTGACCTAGTTGAAAGCCTTGGACAGGTCGATGAAGACGACTGCACAGTATTGTCTTTTATCGGTAGCGGCTATGATATAATTTAGGACCTTGAGCTGAGGTGCACTCATGACCAGCTCGGAAACCAGATTGCATAGCGGAGAAGGTACGGTGGGATTCGAAATGGCCAGTGATCTGTTTGTTAACTTGGCTTTCAAAGACTTTAGAAAGGCAGGGTAGAATAGATATAGGTCTGTAACAGTTTTAGTCTAGATATTTAAAAAAAAATTATGACCCTCCTAAACAAAATAATAATGGATTTATTTGGAATTGTGTACTGTATATTAAGCTACATGGCTTTACAGACAGACGGCTGCAGCAAATCAATATAGTCTATTCCACTGTTAAATATGCATACGGTTACCGTCATGACGGTCAAAGTAGTGCTAGACTGTAAAATACATTTATGTAGCAAAAGTCAAGGACAGGTGGGTTCAAGGCAATATGATGAAACTTCCACTTAGCGATCAAAGCTTAGTTCAAAACTGAGCTATAAAGTGTGTTGAGTCACTAGGGGCAGGGAGGTGACATCCACCCTAGAGAGCCTGTTATGCTGCATGCAAGTAAAGTGAGCTCTGAAATAATGAGTGTAATACTATCAGATAGGCCTATGTGGAGGCTGTGCTATTGCTGTGTTAATTCATATGGTTATGTTGTTACTTGTGTTTGTTTTCTGTTATTGTTACGTTCCTCTAAAACTGCTAGTGAAATTATTACATATAAATGCAAGTTGAAATGTACATTGGTCTGTTTAATATATTTTTCTTCCTCCCACAAAGAAACACTTTATTGACAATACATTCTTAGATTAAAAAAAATATTTAGCTAACGTTAGCTAGCATTTACATTTGCGAAAAACGTAAAGTTACTACCAACGCTACCTGTTGGTAGACTTTTTTTTTGCATAACTGAAATTCCTTTCTGTCATCTCTGCAGACCATGACTAACGTCGGATAATTCAAACGACGTCTTGAGTGGCACCTTTCGAAACCCCCACTTCTCCTTATATGGTTCCTTTCGAAACCCCTACTTTTCCTGAGAGATGTCATTTGTGCAACCCATATGTGTCAGCATAGAAAACCTGAGGGATGCCTGCTCTGAAAGATGATGTCGCAGCTGGACCCCTCTCCCCATTTCTACAGTTTCTCTACTTAAAATCTGATTTTAAATATTACCCTAATCTTAACTCTGCTAACCTTAAATTAAGATTGAATAATTGTTTGTCTTTGTGGCTGTGGTAGTTAGTGACGACCCTAGCAGACACCAATATCTACAGCGAGCACGTGAGTTCAAGGTCAACAGAAAAATGTGTTGTTAATTGTATGTCAACATTGTAGAGGTTTTTGACTTCAAACAATTTGAGAACTCAACTGAATGGCAAATCATGTCTGTTCAGAACCAGAAATGTAAAAATGTAGGAATCACTTAAAAAAAAGATTGTTTGTTGACCATGAATATTTTTGTTGTTGACGATGAGGGATTATTAGAAGCTTTTAGCAAAGCTAGTATTTACACACTAGCATTGCTTTGAATTAGCTGGCAAAAAAACGCAGAATAGTTTGCTGAAGCTAGATCCTTGTGCAGCGGAGAATGAGAAAACATCTAATGGCATGTATAATTAAACAGAATTTCCAAACGTGGGTCTGTTGTAGACCCATGCTATCAGAACTCAGGATAAGACCCAGATGCAGACAGCTAGAGTCACAGATGTTTATTGACCGAAACAGGGGGCAGGCGAAAGACAGGTCAAAGGCAGGCTGAGGTCTGTAATCCATGGCAGAGTCAATAAGGTACAGAACGGCAGGCAGGCTCAGGGCAGTCAGAATGATCAGAACCAGGGAAACAGAACTTGAGACAGCAGGGCGCCGGGAAACTACACTGGTAAGACCTGACAAGACAAACTGGCAACAGAGAACACAGGTATAAATACACTGGGGATAATGGGGAAGATAGGCAGCAGCAGGATGGGGGTGGAGACAAGCACAAAGACAGGTGAAATAGATCAGGGTGTGACACATGCAGTTTCTCAGTGAGGTCAGTTCCTCTTTGCTTACCTTATGTGAAAATAAAAGCCACCCACAAGTTCTTGCCTTTTTTTGTTCAGATATGGCGCAAGTAGATCTGAAGCAAGGCATATGTGTCACACACAAACATCTTCATAATGTAAGACATTAATGGGGGTACTGGTGAGGTAGAAGGATTCCGCTGGTAGGATCTAGAGGATAACTGCTGCTTCAGTTTTTATTTATTTAACCTTCATTTAATAACTAGGCAAGTCAGTTAAGAACAAATTGTTATTTACAATGACTGCCTACACCAGCCAAACCCGGACGATGCTGTGCCAATTGTGCGCCTCCCTATGAGATTCCCAATCACAGCCGGTTGTGATACAGCCTGGGTTCAAACCAGGCTAAACAGACTCATCTTGTACACAATCGTTTATACTCTTTAATGCACACATGGCATATTAACAATCCCAAAGGCAAATGTTCCAAATGTCTCTCTTCAGGCAAATACAATCTGCAATGACTGTGTACGTGATCTTTCAATAAAACATGCTTACTCAAGATCTTGTTTAAGAGCATCAAAAATGGATGTATTTTACATTGGGTAGACATAACAGTGGTAAATGATTCATGTAAAACATCTATTAGGTTTTGCTAAATATAAACAGGGTCGGTTCTTGCCTTTTGGGGGCTAATTGCTAACAGTGGAGCTTGGCATCCACATCACCAAAACTAACATGATCCAAACACACCAAGATTGTCATGAAGAGGGCACGACAAAACCTATCCCCCTCAGGAGACTGAAAAGATTTGGCATGGGTCATCAGATCCTAAAATGCTTTTACAGCTGCACCATCGAGAGCATCATGACGGGTTGCATCACAGCCTTGTATGGCAATTGCTTGGCCTCCAACCGCAAGGCACGACAGAGGGTAGCGCGTATGGCCAAGAACATCACGGGGTCAAGCTTCCCGCCATCCAGGACCTCTATACCAGGCGGTATCAGAGGAAGGCCCTACAAATTGTCAACGACTTCAGCCACCCTAGTCATAGATTGTTCTCTTTGCTACCGCATGGCAAGCGGTACCAGAGTGCCAAGTCTAGGCCCCCCCTATACTTTTTTGTTGGTATTTTCTTAAAACTGCATTGCTGGTTAAGGGCTTATAAGTAAGCATTTTACCTGTTGTATTCGGCACAAAATGTGATTTGAGTTGAGTGACTGTCAGTGACTGACATAAGAGATAAATTGCTGATGCACAACCAAACTTCGACTTATACCTACTGTATTCTACTATTCTAACTCAACAGTAAATTGAGACCTCGACTGAGTAAAAAAAACGTTTAAAAAAACATGGTGCCGTTTTAAAGTTTTCTTCAGTTCTACATATTTTGCCATAGAGCAGAGAGAAAATGTTACAATTTTATAAAACATTTCATGCAATTCTACTCATTTTGCAATGGGACGGAGTGAAATAAATTGCAATTTCACAGCAAATTTCCAATAATTCTACCAATTTTGCCATGGGGTGGAGATATTTGTTTTGACAGTTTAAAGCAAATTTCCTGTAATTCTACAGGGGGGTGGCCTGGAGGTCAAGGACCCTGGGTAGGGTCGGTATTCGGACATGATTATTAAAAGTTCAGATAGCTGGTTAGACTAATTTACCAACCTGACAATTGTTATCTGACATGGCTAATTGAGTGATTGTCATTAACCATGTTTCAATCCACAGTTTAAGCGAGTAAAGTCTTATCATATAAAAAATGTACACGACAGTTGGAAACGGGAAGTGTCGGTGTAATTTTATAAACGCCGACACATCATTTGTTTGTTCGACATAGTGGGATCTTTTTGTGTCTGTAAAATGTATTCTACCCGAAATGTCAATGGAACGCCTTCATGCCCAAATATTGATATAATAACCATCATATCGAAGTAAATTTAGAGTCACGCTCCCACTACGACTCGGGAAACTATGCAGTTTATTAGGCTACAGATTATATTAGTTAAGATGAACTTCACAGGGTGGTGAAAGTGCAAGGTGATGAGCTTGATGCTCCTTTCCATTAAATATCGAGGGTCTAATTCTGGTGATACGATGATCGATGCTTGACTGCCGTTTGACAAATAAAAATATTCTCGCTCTTATCCATAATAATCTCATCATGTAGACTATACTAGATATATACACTGCTCAAAAAAATAAAGGGAACACTTAAACAACACAATGTAACTCCACGTCAATCACACTTCTGTGAAATCAAACTGTCCACTTAGGAAGCAACACTGATTGACAATAAATTTCACATGCTGTTGTGCAAATGGAATAGACAACAGGTGGAAATTATAGGAAATTAGCAAGACAACCCCAATAAAGGAGTGGTTCTGCAGGTGGTGACCACAGACCACTTCTCAGTTCCTATGCTTCCTGGCTGATGTTTTGGTCACTTTTGAATGCTGGCGGTGCTTTCACTCTAGTGGTAGCATGAGATGGAGTCTACATTTACATTTACATTTAAGTCATTTAGCAGACGCTCTTATCCAGAGCGACTTACAAATTGGTGCATTCACCTTATGACATCCAGTAGAACAGACACTTTACAATAGTGCATCTAAATCTTAAAGGGGGGGGTGGGTCTACAACCCACACAAGTGGCTCAGGTAGTGCAGCTCATCCAGGATGGGACATCAATGCGAGCTGTGGCAAGAAGGTTTGCTGTTTCTGTCAGCGTAGTGTCCAGAGCATGGAGGCGCTACCAGGAGTCAGGCCAGTACATCAGGAGACGTGGAGCACTGCCAGAGCCCTGCAAAATGACCTCCAGCAGGCCACAAATGTGCATGCGTCTGCTCAAACAGTCAGAAACAGACTCCATGAGGGTGGTATGAGGGCCCGACGTCCACAGGTGGGGGTTGTGCTTACAGCCCAACACCGTGCAGGACGTTTGGCATTTGCCAGAGAACACCAAGATTGGCAAATTCGCCACTGGCGCCCTGTGCTCTTCACAGATGAAAGCAAGTTCACACTGAGCACATGTGGCAGACGTGACAGAGTCTGGAGACGCCATGGAGAATGTTCTGCTGCCTGCAACATCCTCCAGCATGACCGGTTTGGCGGTGGGTCAGTCATGGTGTGGGGTGGCATTTCTTTGGGGGGCCGCACAGCCCTCCATGTGCTCGCCAGAGGTAGCCTGACTGCCATTAGGTACCGAGATGAGATCCTCCGACCCCTTGCGAGACCATATGCTGGTGCGGTTGTCCCTGGGTTCCTCCTAATGCAAGACAATGCTAGACCTCATGTGGCTGGAGTGTGTCAGCAGTTCCTGCAAGAGGAAGGCATTGATGCTATGGACTGGCCCGCCCGTTCCCCAGACCTGAATCCAATTGAGCACATCTGGGACATCATGTCTCGCTTCATCCACCAACGCCACGTTGCACCACAGACTGTCCAGGAGTTGGCGGATGCTTTAGTCCAGGTCTAGGAGGAGATCCCTCAGGAGACCATCCGCCACCTCATCAGGAGCATGCCCAGGCATTGTAGGGAGGCCATACACACTACTGAGCTTCATTTTTACTTGTTTTAAGGACATTTAAGGACATCAAAGTTGGATCAGCCTGTAGTGTGGTTTTCCACTTTCATTTTGAGTGTTACTCCAAATCCAGACCTCCATGGGTTGATAAATTTGATTTCCATTGATAATGTGTGATTTTGTTGTCAGCACATTCAACTATGTAAAGAAAAAAGTATTTAATAAGAACATTTCATTCATTCAGATCTAGGATGTGTTATTTTAGTGTTCCCTTTATTTTTATGAGCAGTGTGTCACGCCTTGGTCATTGTATTTTGTGTTTTTGTTATATGTTTGGTCAGGCCAGGGTGTGACATGGGTTTATATATTGTATTTTCGTATTGGGGTTTGTAGTATTTGGGGATTGCGGTTGAGTAGGGGTGTTGTATAGGCTTGGCTGCCTGAGGCGGTTCTCAATCAGAGTCAGGTGATTCTCGTTGTCTCTGATTGGGAACCGTATTTAGGTAGCCGGGGTTTCACTGTGTATTTCGTGGGTGATTGTTCCTGTCTCTGTGTAGTTTCACCAGATAGGCTGTAATTAGGTTTCACGTTCCGTTTTGTTGTTTTGTATTTGTATCAGTTATTTCATGTGTCACTTCCTTCATTAAAGACATGAGTAACCACCACGCTGCATTTCGGTCTGACTCTCTTTCGACAAACGAAGAGCGACGTTACACAGTGTATATATAGTATACGACAGAAATACTATCTTATTGCATTAAATTAAAAATAAATATCTCGTTTTTGTCTATTACTGTTCTGTCATGTATTTGTATGTTTTACGTGGATCCCAGGAAGAATAGCTGTAGCTGTTGGTCAGAGCGCATGTCTCAAGACCAAAGCAGGCACATTCGCTATTTAATGCAACAGTTTTTGTGATAAACCTATCGGTAGAGTTGAAAATGCTATGGAAACAAACGTTTTATTCGGTACATGAAAACTTCAGTGAAAAGGTACATTTTGTGTGCACTACGTCATCACACTGATTTCTTTGTCCAAAATGACCATATTTTATTTATGCAGATTCTAGAATATTCACATGAAAATCTGTCGCCAATTGGATGGAAACATAGCTAGTGACTGACATAATAGAAAAATTGTTGATCCACAACCAAATTTCAAACTTGCACCTTGTGTATATTCTCAACAGTAAATTGACAGCTGGACTGAGTTTATGCTGCTTGTGCCTGGAGCCGCCCTGAAGATAAATCTAGTCATTTTAAATAAAAATCAGTGTCCCCACCCCCTCCACACTACCAAGGAAATGTGTAATCATAAATTGTAAATCAAAGACATTTATACATACTCTATAACTGACAGGGAACATTACGAGACATCTCATCACATTGAATTACTCAAGGCTGCATTATGATAGTGTCTGGTGAGCTATACTGTCAACCAGTACCAGTAGATCTAATCATATTTGCCAATAAAAACATCTCAGCAAGGCCTCATTGCACTGTGTTACTGTCTATATTAAATAAAAACAATTCAGTTATTGTATCATATGACAGTAATGAAGAACTGACCCAGATAAGACATTCAACTATAGACATTAGTAACACTAGACATCATATACCAGATTTCTAAAACAATCATGAGATACACTTGCAGGCACTTTCATACAACAATCAACCCCCCCAATAAACAATCATTATGTAAATATTTCTGATGTTTCACATTTGCAATTGCAAAGTTCATCACCCTCACCAGCATCATCTCAATCTTGGTCATCGTTTTTATGGAATGAACTTAAAAAAGTGTTGGTGCATTCTGTAGAATGTCTGAGTATACTGTATGACATGTACATCTCTGTATTTGACTGACAGCAAAAACAGGCTATTCACCACTACAGAATTAGTAGAATGAATAGCAATTAAACACCGAGTTCTAATTCTATGGTCACAACAATTATGGTTACTACATATAGGGTGCGTTCGTAAATTCACTCTGACTATCTACTCCGATTTCAGAGCACTCTGGTCTGAATGTGCCACAGAACAGACTAACTGACAAATTTACAAAACGCACCCATAATAGCATTCTACCATAAAGATATCTCTGAATATAACAACCTATAAGGCATTGTGACGTAATAGCACTCAGGTATGTAAAGCAGCTAAAACATTTCAGACCTGCATTAAACCTGGACAATAAGACTCATATGACCCGTGAACAAACAGACATGTCTGTTATACTGCTATGAGGGGAAAACGATGGTCTCTACCAGACCCATTTCACCAGGTAATACCATTTCCTGTTAAATGTACACCGTGGCCCTTGGAGTTAAAAGCCTCTGAGATCCTCCTGTCATTTCAAGTGTTTTCTGTTGATCTACATCACATTATTTGGGGTTTTATAAGTATCATTTCATTTTTGATTAAGTCAAGTATGTTAACGTATAACATAAGATGATAACAATAGCCATTAGTGAACTGAAGCACCGGCCGTCTACGACACTTCTCTGGAATGACAGTGTTCCCATATTTCAGTCACGTAGGCCCAATCCCTCACCCTACCCCCTGTGCCCTTGCTAAATAGTAGTGTCCCTGATAGGATCCTATAGCACCCTAGGTGAAGTGCACTCAACCATAAAAGTAAACAAGGGTAGGGGACAGAGAACAACTTTCTGGAATGAAATACATAGTCGTGTCAGATCTGTGAGGAGGTTGCTAGTCATAGTAAACCTAAGGAAAGGGAAAAGGATTGGGTTTGGAATCAGGCCATAGTTATGATGTCAACAGGCCTTCCCGGCCGTTCCCTGCTCCGCTGGTCGTCACAGAAATGTGGTCTTAGTCCGTCTTCCAGACTTTGTTGAGGACTTTCACCACCTCCTCATAGATGATGAAGACGATAGCTACGTCCATACACACCCTGCCCAGCCTGGGGACTGTACCCTTATAGAACCTGGGGAGAAAGGGAGGAAATAATGAAGGAAGGAAGGAAGGAAGGAAGGAAGGCAGGAAGGAAGGCAGGAAGGAAGGAAGGAAGGAAGGAAGGAGGCGAAGGGCAGGCAGGGCCAATACCATTATCAGTCTGATAAAAATAGATTAATATGAGACAGGTCAAAGTTAGTGTGTACAGAGATACTTACGCTTTAGGTCCCTCATGCTTCATGATCTTGACGGCACAGTCCAGGGTGCTTTTGTACTTGTGAGCCTCCAGACCCTGTTAGAGAAGAGACAGACGGGGTTCGCTTAACAATATGATACAATACATGTATAGCGAAATATCTACAATTCACTGCATGTGACCAGGTCATTAATCATGGCAGTGTCTACCTGCATCCTGGTTTTGATGACATCAAGAGGAGTGTTTCCAAACACACTGACAGCTCCAGCGAAGGCTCCGAATGCTCCCGTGACCAGAGGGTTAATGGCCTTGTTAGGGTCATCACCTAGGAAACGGACAGGGAGAGACAGAGCAGTAAGACTCTCTGGATACACACACAGGTAAACAACATACATACACACAGGAGACAAGGATTCAAACTAAGTCGGTCACACACACACACACCTTTGTACCAGTTCCTTAGAGAGGTCATAACGTAGAAGCGGATGGCCTGGTTGGATCCCTGTTTCAGTACCGTGGCTGTCAGACCCTGGTACGTCCCCCTCAGGCCTGGAAGAGATATTGACAGCACAACACCATAACACATCAACACACAGCCAATAACCATCCCACAATCTTCCGTCCAATCACCATAAAATAACCATCCAACGGCCATGTCAGTTATGGTGAGACCAGAACGAATAACTGTCCAGCAGATGGCAGTAACTACTCCCTCTTCCCTTCACTAGTCTCTTTCAACCAGTGGAGAATGACTCCCCTCTCATTGAAGCCACGGAAGTTCAAGGCCAAACTCAGTACCACAGATAGAACAATGAGTCAGATATTTCACCTGATGTATAAGTGTGAAGCATCCGCTTGGTGTTTCCACTCATTACCAAATATGGTGATGAGAGGAAGGCCAGTGGCCAGCAGTGGGAGAAGACATAGTGAGATGGATTTTGGCTGACATAATGCTAATTTTCTCATTGAGGAAACATTTTCTCTCAATACAGTTTTTTGTTCCCTAAACCAGAATCTGTTACAAATAGACTGGACAAAGTTGTGTAGATTTGACCATTTCCAAAGGAAAAAAATGCAGTTGTTTAGAAAGAGTGCATGGGCTAATTGAGTTAC
Source organism: Oncorhynchus keta (assembly GCF_023373465.1). Taxonomy (NCBI): domain Eukaryota; kingdom Metazoa; phylum Chordata; class Actinopteri; order Salmoniformes; family Salmonidae; genus Oncorhynchus; species Oncorhynchus keta. Next base: position 38,668,635 of record NC_068432.1, read on the forward strand.
TGCACATCAGAGTAGACGTTCCTTAATGGAAATATGCAAATACATGCTAGAATGCGCCAATAGGATCTCGCTAGCTCGTGCTTGGCTCTGCACCCCTCCTTGCTTGTTCTGCCCACTATGACTCATTTGTTCCCATTGGAAACGACAGGCTGTGGTGTATCTTGGATTCGTTATAAAAATTGGCGGTACTGCAGGCATTGTTAGCAGAAAACAGGATCCCCCTAAAATGTCAATCATCCTGTTACCTTCGGTTCTGATGATCTCCCCGACTCCATGGAAAAATCCCCGGTACTTTGGGTTGGCTGACGACTGGTCATGGATGAACTTTACCTGAAATGACACAAGCGGACGACACGGATTCAAATTATATGCAGATCTTTATTGATATATCGACACCAACACACATGCAAATAATTGTTTAAGATTTCCTAAAACATACCTTGACCGTCTCCATGGGGCAGACCACCACCACAGCCTCAGCCATTCCTGCCCCCAGACCACAGAAAAGACCCCGGGTACTGTCCAGCTTCCCATTCTCATCACGCATCTTATTACTGAGGAACTCAAACATACCAAACCTGATAGAGAGAGCGGTTGTCAGGGACATAGAAAAGATACACAGAGACAAATAAACAGTGTGTGGTGTAGTGTGGTTGTATGTCTGTGTGTTGTACCTGACAGCTGCTTTGGGTATGGAGCCATAGAGCAGTGAGCTGAGCCCTCTGTACAGACCCCTCACCCCATGACCGTCTACCGTCTGCTTCACACAGTCAACTACAGGGAGGGAAAGGAAAAGGGACAGAGAGAATCAGGGTGAGAAATGACAAACATACACAGTCAACTGCAGATATTTCAACTCGGCTTAAGGTATTTTGTGCATAGTGTTTTGTGCACGTTACGTGTGGAACATTCAATAGTATCACCAAAAAGTAATGCATGGATATAGGAAAGTGTTAGTGACAGTCATGGTGCTTGCATCTATGTAGGTTGGCATTTGTTGTCATGACTCATGTACTGGAGGCAGCTCTGCAGAGTGGTCACTACCTGGCACAGCCACAAAGTCAGCAAATCTGATGTTATCCCGAGTGGCGCAGAGGTCTAAGACAATATATCTCAGTGCTTGACGCGTCACTACAGACCCTGGTTCGATTCCAGGCTGAGTCCGCATAGGGCGACGCACAATTGGATCAGCTTCGTCCGGGTTAGGGGTTAACCGGGGTAGTCATTGTAAATAAGAATTTGTTCTTAACCGACTTGCCTAATTAAATAAAGGTTAAATAAAATACATTTTTTAAAAATGGTTTTGCCACACTGCTAACCTAACCTTAAATTAAGACGAAAAAGTGAACTTTTGTCTTCATAAATGTTTACAATTGAAACAATTTTGACTTTGAAGCCGGCCCATCTAGCAGAAGGCGATGAGTTTTACCCTGAAGGCAGAACTGATGACAAACATCAACTTGCAGCTTCTACAGTTAACAGTTCATGAGTATGAACTCAGAACTGACTGACAAACATGTTGCTCAGGAGCGACTCAAACCAAAGTCCACTGACTCTAAACACACAGATAACACAGCTAGGCACACACACACACCCCTCAGGAAAGTGTAGACCCATTTAGTACAGATCCTTGGTTCAAGGCTTTTCATTAATCTGCCATGTAAGGTCTACTGCAAACAGCTATCTCTGTTTCAATGTGTGTCAATGATGGACTGTTACTGCTATTACTGGTAACAATATAGGAAATCATGTAAAAGTAACAAAATAATTCCCTTTCCTGTTTGGGAGAAACTGTTGGAACAGATACCCACCAATGCCTTTATATCTGGGAGGGTTGGCCTTCTCATCCAGCTGCAGCTGAGTCTTCACATACTCTGTAGGGAATGTAATACAGATCTCTATTCCTCCAGCAATACCACCTAGAGACAGGGAGAGACAGAGAAAGTGTTAAGGTTGGGCTGATCACTATACCCTCTGCTCAATCTGAAACAGTCACAAGTTCTCAGTTAAAAGTACAGTGCCTCCCAAAAAGTATTCATATCCTCTGACTTATTCCACATTTTGTGTTACAGCCGGAATTCAAAAATTGATTAAATAAAATAAAATTCTCACCCATCTACAAACACCCCATAATGACAAAGTGAAAACATGTTTTTAGACATTTTTGCAAATGTATTGAAAATGAAATACAGAAATATTTAATTTACACAAGTATTCACACCCCCAAGTCAATACTTTGTAGAAGCACCTTTGGCAGCGATTACAGCGGTCTTTCTGGGTAAGTCTCGAAGAGCTTTCCACACCTGGATTGTGCAACATTATTCCATTATTATTTTCAAAAGTCTACAAGCTCTGTCAAACTGGTTGTTGATCATTGCAAGACAACAATTTTCAGGTCTTGCCATAGTTTTTACTTAAATCTACTTGAAAATCTAACTAGACCACTCAGGAACATTCACTATCTTCTTAGTCAGAAAATCCAGTGTATACTTGGCCTAGTGTTTTAGGTTATTGTCCTGCTGAAAAGGTGAAGTCAACTCACAGTGTCTGGTGGAAAGCAGACTGAATCAGCTTTCCCTCTAGGATTATGCCTGGGCTTTGCTCCATTCTGTTTATTTTTTATCCTGAAAAACTCCTCAGTCCTTAACGATTACAAGCTTACCCAGATCACGATGCAGCCACCACTATGCTTGAAAATATTGAGAGTAGTATTCAGTCATTTGTTGTATTGGATTTAACACTTTGTATTCAGGGTAAAAGTTAATTGCTTTGCCTCATTTTCTGCAGTTTTACTTCAGTGCCTTGTTGCAAACAGGATACATGTTTTGGAATGTTTTTATTCTGTACAGGCTTCATCTCTTTTCACTCTGTCAATTAGGTTAGTATTGTAGAGTAAGTATCATGTTGTTGAACCATTCTCAGTTCTCTCCTATCACAGCCATTCAACTCAAACTATTTTAAACTCACCATTGGCCTCATAGTGAAATCCCTGAGCAGTTTCCTTCCTCTCCGGCAACTGAGTTAGGAAGAATGCCTGTATCTTTGTAGTGACTGGGTGTATTGATACACCATCCAAAGTGTAATTAATAACTTCACCATACTAAAAAGGGTATTCAATGTTTTTTATTTTTTATTAATCCATCTACCAATAGGTACCCTCTTTGCAAGGCATTGCAAAACTTCCTTGGTCTTTGTGGTTGAATCTGTGTTTGAAATCCACTGCTCGACTGAGGGACCTTACAGATAATTATCTATATGTGTGGGGTACAGAGATGAGGTAGTCAATCAAAAATCATGTTAAACACCATTATTGCACACAGAGTGAGTCCATGCAAATTATTATGTGACTTGTTTGCTGTTTGGGGTTTTAGGCTGGGTTTCTGTACAGCACTTTGAGATATCAGCTGATGTACGAAGGGCTATATAAATAAAATTTGATTGATTGATTGATTGATTGATTGGTTAATACATCCCCCACACGAACTTAAGGCTTGACACAAGACATTATTGACTCTAGACATTCCAGCTTTACATTATTCTACTTCGACATTATTGGGTATTGTGTGTAGGCCAGAGACAAACAAATCTATATTTAATCTATTTTAAATTCAGGCTGTAACAACAAAACATGGAAAAAGTCAAGGGGTGTGAATACTTTCTGAAGGCACTGTAGATGAGTCTTCTCTGCTAGCTGAATGATGTCATCCTTTTATGTATAGCATGTGTTATTACCGCATTCACAAATAAAATATGTAATAATATTATAAAGAATCAAAGTGTTTCAATAACTTAACAATTCAAAAAGATCAACAGTGTAGGACTTTTCTCTGTAACTGTAGTTTTATTGGTAACCTCATAGTTCCACCTTAACAGCAGTAGCTCCACACATCTGCAGTTGAACAGCAAACAGAAAGAAGGTCTCTGATTGGTTCAACTGGGATTCTGCCCACAGGATACTCCCCTCTGTGCTGTTCCTGATCAGTGGGGGTGTGACTAGTCATCTCTAGTTACCACAGCCACATACCTGCCTATTTCTACAATGCATCTTCTTTAAATGTGATTTTAAACCTGACAATAACCTTAACCACACTGCTAACCTTATGTCGAAGCCTAACCTTAATTTAAGACCAAAAATCTTACGATAAATCCAGTTTTGACTTTGTGGCTGTGGTAACCGGTGTTCTCCACTGGAACAGAGAAAGTAGTATACACATAGGGTGCGTTCCTCTTGCCTGGGCATTAGTGACGCATGCCAGATCTTACAATGCCGGATAGGTATTTTACATATCAGCTAACCACATCATGCTGTATGTTATAGCAATCTGGCGTCTGCGGCACAGGCAATGATGTGGCACACAACCAGCAACAGCGCTTCATCAACCTCAGGAGGCTGAAGAAATTTGTCTTTGCCCCCGACCCACAGCCTGTTCCCCTGCTATCATCTAGAAGGCGGAGATAGTACAAGTGCATCAAAGCTGGGACCGAGAGACAGCTCCTATCTCCAGGCCATCAGACTGTTAAATAGTCACTACTAGCCAGCTTCCACCCAGTACACTGACCTGAACTTTAGTCACTGTTACTAGCCAGCTACCACCTGGTACTCTACCCTGCACCTTAGAGACGCCTGCTCTGTGTATATAGTCCTTGAACTGCATTCTAGTCACGGCTTATCCTGTATAAGTACTGCTGTATACAACTTTTCTATTCATATACTGCCAATAACTGTCTATACAAACCATCACACACATAATACAGTTGAAGTCGGAAGTTTACATACACCGAAGCAAAATACATTTAAACTCAGTTTCACAATTCCTGACATTTAATCCTAGTAAAAATTCCCAGTTTAAGGTCAGTTAGGATCACCACTTTATTTTAAGAATGTGAAAATGTCAGAATAATAGTAGAGAGAATGATTTATTTCAGCTGTTATTTCTTTCATCAAAGTCCCAGTGAAATGTCAGAGTAATAGTGGAGTGATTTATTTAAGCTTTTATTTATTTCATCACATCCCCAGTGGGTCAGAAGTTTACATACACTCAATTAGTATTTGGTAGCATTGCCTTTAAATTGTTTAACTTGGGTCAAATGTTTTGGGTAGGCTTCCACAAGCTTCCCACAATAAGTTGGGTGAATTTTGGCCCATTCCTCCTGACAGAGCTGGTGAAACTGAGTCAGGTTTGTAGGCCACTTTGCTCGTACACGCTTTTTCAGTTTGGCCCACAAATTTTCTATAGGATTGAAGTCATGGCTTTGTGATGGCCACTCCAATACCTTGACTTTGTTGTCTTTTAGCCATTTTTCCACATATTTGGAAGTATGCTTGGGGTCATTGTCCATTTGGAGGACCCATTTGCTACCAAGCTTTGACTTCCTGACTGATGTCTTGAGATGTTGCTTCAATATATCCACATAATTTTCCTTCCTCATGACGCCATCTATTTTGCGAAATGCACCAGTCCCTCCTGCAGCAAAGCACCCCCACAACATGATGCTGCCACCCCCGTGCTCCACGTTTGGGATGGTGCTCTTCGGCTTGCAAGCCTCCCCCTTTTTCCTCCAAACATAACGATGATCATTATGGCCAAACAGTTCTATTTTATCATCCCAGAGGACATTTCTCCAAAAAGTACAATCTTTGTCCCCATATGCAGTTGCAAACCGTGGTCTGGCTTTTTAATGGCGGTTTTGGAGCAGTGGCTTCTTCCTTGCTGAGCGGCCTTTCAGGTTATGTCGATATAGGACTCGTTTTACTGTGGATATAGATACTTTTGTACCGGTTTCCTCCAGCATCTTCACAAGGTCCTTTGCTGTTTTTCTGGGATTGATTTGCACTTTTCGCACCAAAATACGTTCATCTCTAGGAGACAAAACGCGTCTCCTTCCTGAGCGGTATGACAGCTGCGTGGTCCCAACTTAGTGAATGTAAACTTCTGACCCACTGGAATTGTGATACAGTGAATTATAAGTGAAATAATGTCTAAACAATTGTTGGGAAAATTACTTGTGTCATGCACAAAGTAGATGTCCTAAACGACTTGCCAAAACTGTAGTTTAACAATGAATTTGTGGAGTGGTTGAAAAACAAGTTTTAATGACTCCAACCTAAGTGTATGTAAACTTCTGACTTCAACTGTACATGTATATATTTTTATTCCGGACTCTGACATTGCTCATTCTAATAATTTGACTTAATGAATTTCTTTCTTTCTTTATTTATTTTTTTTTGGGGGTCGCTTATATCGTCAGGCATCTTCTTTTAAATAGCCTGGTTGTTAGAGCGTTGGGCCAGTACCCGAAAGGTTGCTGGATCGAATCCCCAAACTGACAAGATAGAAACCTGTTGTTCTGCCCCTGAAGAAGGCGGTTATCCCACTGTTCCCCAGTAGGCCCTCATTGTAAATAAGAATTTGTTATTAACTGTCTTGCCTACTTAAATAAAAGGTTAAATGTATTAAATTTATTAAACCTTTATTTAACTAGGAACGTCAGTTAAAAACAAATTCTTATTCACAATGACGGCTTACCCTGGCCAAACCCAGACGATGCTGAGCCAATTGTGCGCCGTCCTATGGGACTCCCAATCACGGCCAGATGTGATACAGCCTGGATTCAAACCAGGGACTGTAGTGATGCCTTAGACCACTGCGCCACTCGGCAGCCCAGTGGCACTGCAGTGTTGGGCTAGGAACATAAGCATTTCGCTACACCTGCGATAAAATCTGCTAAATATGTGTACGCGACCAATAGAATTTGATTTGATGCATGCAACGTCTTAGCAGGGGACCGCGAGCTAGAGCTACACACACACTCAGTGACACAGAGTCATCACAGACAGAGTTTGTTTCCGGTAGCAACCTAAAAGTTATTTGATAATTTAGCATTCTCAACCACTGATCTCTAACCAGTTGTAACTAGGCTAAAACACTCACCATGGAAAAAATCTGTTAGATTTGGAGTTGGGAAAGCTGACCCTAAACCTGTGTGTTTGGGAAACGTCCTGGTTGAACCTCAACCGCAACCCAATGCTGCGGCTTCTGAAAGAGACATTTGTTGAGGCTCTGAACTCCAAGCATGCATTTCACCTGAACACACAGACATGCTGGTCTGTCAGACCCACACAGGAATGGACATGCAACAATCTCCACAAACACACAAACGCTCACGCAAATTCTCTTGTTATTACACAGTAGGCTCTAAATTCTGCCCAGTACCTTCCGTCATAAAGTTAGATATTTATAATTAGACATGTCTAACGGTTTCCGCATAACAGGAGAAAGACAACCAGTTTGTCAGGTCTGACTACTGAGATTGCAATCGTCTCTGGGCTAATAGACAGCTTTGCTGACTGGTCTCTGGTGGGAGGGAAACATTCAAGCAAAACACGCTGAAATAAGTGATCGTGCAACAATGATACTTCAATATGAGTTTCACTTTTTAACTGACCTACTACAACTCTCTATGTTGAGAAAGAAAGGCTCAGATTTAAAGATGAGGAGCAAGCCAAAATACTGCATAGCCAAATATAATGTAATCTGTGTAGATGAGGGTGTTGAAGAACATAGTTTATGCTCAACAACATGACCAATTAATTGATTTACATTTATGACACATTTTACTGGGTCTCAGAGTGCTTGCATTCTATGGGGGTAATAAAGTACAAAAACTGAACAGTGAAGAAAGAAAATAAAAAATGAAAGGACAACCCTACTACCTTCAGCATGCAGCCCTGGTCTGAGCTGGTCGGGTGAAAGGATGTTGTAATCCAGCTGCACGTGTGCATGTGCTCTCTGAACTGCAGAAGTGTGTGGATTTATGCTGTGTCATCATGGTTCGTGGATTCAGTAACACAGCACTGCACTGCAGGCCCCAGCCCCCTGCCAAGCACTCACATTATTGGGTGAATCTCGCTGTATTCCTTTCATCTCCTTTCCTTCATTTCGGTTTGACTGTGAAAGCACTATCATATTGCTCTCATCTATTATGTGAGTTAAAATGAGTGGGCCCCTATAACTCCCGTACCACTCCAGGTGAAAGCATAGTAGTTGACTAACACCGATAGACATAAAAATTTAAAAAAATTGTCCTGAAAAATGTGCCAGAGCTCTGAGACACAGACAAATTACTTCAATCACCTAAAGTAGATAGTGATATTTCCAGTCAATCAGGGCATTGGAATGGGTCTGTGTTCACTTGTTCTGAAATAGCTTCTGTAGTTAGAAACATAAGCATTCCGGAAACATTATTTTGTTGAAATATAATTTGATCTCTGAGAAATTAAGCTACTTGATTGCACCCAAATTGGACATATTTATTTACAAGATTTACAGATGAAGTCAGAAGTTTGCCAAATACATTTAAACTCAGTTTTTCACAATTCCTGGCATTTTATCCTAGTAAAAATTCCCTGTCTTAGGTCAGTGAGGTTCATCACTTTATTTTAAGAATGTGAAATGTCAGAATAATTGTAGAGAGAGTTATTTACTTAAGCTTTGACTTCTTTCATCACAGTCACAGTGGGTCAGAAGTTTACATACACTCAATTAGTATTTGGTAGCGTTGACTTTCAATTGTTTAACTTGGGTCAAACGTTTTGGGTAGGCTTCCACAAGTTTCCCACAATAAGTTGGGTGAATTGTGGCCCATTCCTCCTGAGCTGGTGTAACTGAGTCAGATTTGCAGGCCTCCTTGCTAGCACACGCTTTTTCAGTTCTGCCCACAAATGTTCTATAGGATTGAAGTCAGGGCTTTGTGATGGCCACTCCAATACCTTCACTTCGTTGTCCTTAAGCCATTTTGCCACAACTTTGGAAGTATGCTTGGGGTCATTGTCCATTTGGAAGACCCATTTGTGACCAAGCTTTAACTTCCTGACTGATGTCTTCAGATGTTGCTTCAATTTATCTACATAATTTCCCTTCCTTAGGAGGCCGTCTATTTTGTGAAGTGCACCAGTCCCTCCTGCAGCAAAGCACCCCCACAACATGATGCTGCCACCCCCATGCTTCACAGTTCGGATGGTCTTCTTCAGCTTGCAAGCCTCCCCCTTTTTCCTCCAAACATAACGATAGTCAGTATGGCCAAACAGTTATATTTTTGTTTCATCAGACCAGAGGACATTTCTCCAAAAAGTACAATCTTTGTCCACATGTGCAGTTGCAAACCGTAAACTGGCTTTTTTATGGCGGTTTTGGATCAGTGGCTTCTTCTTGCTTAGCGGCCTTTCAGGTTATGTCGATACAGGACTCCTTTTACTGTGGATATAGATACTTCTGTGGTGTTTATATTTGCGTACCATTGTTTGTACATATGAATGTGGTATCTTCAGGCATTTGGAAATTGCTCCCAAGGATGTACCAGACTTGTGGAGGTCTACAATTTATTCTCTGAGGTCTTGGCTGATTTCTTTTGATTTTCCCATGATGTCAAGCAAAGAGGCACTGAGTTTGAAGGTAGGCCTTGAAATACATCCACAGGTACATCTCCAATTGACTCAAATGATGACAATCAGAAGCTTCTAAAGCGATGACATCATTTTCTGAAATTTTCCAAGCTGTTTAAAAAAGGCACAGTCAACTTAGTGTATGTAAACTTCTGACCCACTGGAACTGTGATACAGTGAATTATAAGTGAATATATCTGTCTGTAAACAATTGTTGGAAAAATGACTTGTGTCATGCACAAAGTAGTAAAGTTACCAAAACCATAGTTTGTTAACGAGAAATTTGTGGAGTGGTTGAAAAACAAGTTTTAATGATTCCAACCAAAGTGTATGTAAACTTCAACTGTATATAATATTCAAGAATTATAGTACCTAGCAAAACATTTGGTCCAAATTGGATGTTAACTATGAGTAAGACATGAGGAGTCCAAAGTGGTCAAAAGTCCTACACCCCAAGCCAATCCCACCCCAACAATGAGTATATAGTATCATTACTTATCTTTGACAAGTAGTATGGAGCATTGTTTCTTTATCCTATGTACTCTGTATTCTCAGCAGCAACAACAACAAAAATATGTTTTATTCATGTTTAGAGAAATTAGCCATTGAAGTTGTTGGGTTTATGTCCCAAATTACATATTGGTTTTCTTACAGGGTAAGTCTCTGAACCAGGTATGACAGCAACCCATGGTTTGGTTTTGTTTACCTGGCCACTGCTTCAAATGCTAACTTTAAATAAAGTGTGGCACAAATCCAATGCAAGTCAATGGTACCTATGTTAGCATTTTTGCACTTTATATCCAAATCATCTATAAGTTACACAATACTTTTTAGATAAGTTAGGTAGATTTGGACATGAAGCATCAACAACAGAAATTATTTCACAAGAATCTGAGATGGTGGGTGTCAAAATCATTTTTTTTTTTTGCTTTTTGAGGTTGAAGAACACTCTTGCAAAAAGCAAGATACAGAAGCAATATAGGCAGTTAGGCACACATGTATGCCCTCAGCTATCACCCATGAATGCCCTCAGCTATCACCCATGAATGCCCTCAGCTATCACCCATGAATGCCCTCAGCTATCACCCATGAATGCTCTTAGTTATGATGTAAAAGAGACAAAACAAGTAGTAGAACTGGTCCTTCTGTGGCTCAGTTGGTAGAGCATGGCGCTTGTAACGCCAGGGTAGTGGGTTCGATTCCCGGGACCACCCATACGTAGAATGTATGCACACATGACTGTAAGTCGCTTTGGATAAAAGCGTCAGCTAAATGGCATATATTATTATTTTTTTATTATTATTATATATTATAACTGCATTCAAGGGTTCCTTGATTTTTAAAAATCTGTTGCATGTGCTGCAATGTTTCCATCCAAGGACCTTCCTCCTCAGGCTGCATAAGAATACATAAGTATTTTGCTGCACCTGCGATAACACCTGCAAAATTACGTGTATAAGCAATAAACTTTGACTTGATTTACATGTAAACTTAGATAAGCCTTACTATGACTACAAATATCTACACAGCCGTGCAACACAAGGAAATAGCCAGGTTCAGCGTATGCAGTCATGGCCAAAAGTTGAGGATGACACAAATATTAATTTCCAAAGTTTGCTGCTTCAGTGTCTTTAGATAGTTGTCAAATTTTACTATGGAATACTGAAGTATAATTACAAGGATTTCATGTGTCTTATGCTTTTATTTACAATTACATGAAGTTGATGCAAAGAGTCAATATTTGCAGTGTTGCCACTTTTTCAAGACCTCTGCAATCCGCCCTGGCATGCTGTCAATTAACTTCTGGGCCACATCCTGACTGATGGCAGCCCATTCTTGCATAATCAATGCTTGGAGTTTGTCCGAATTTGTGGGTTTTTGTTTGTCCACCCTCCATTTGAGGATTGACCACAAGTTCTCAATGGGATTAAGGTCTGGGGAGTTTCCTGACCATGGACCCAAAATATCGATGTTTTGTTCTTCTGTAGCTCAGTTGGTAGAGCATGGCGCTTGTAACGCCAGGGTAGTGGGTTCGATTCCCGGGACCACCCATACGTAGAATGTATGCACACATGACTGTAAGTCGCTTTGGATAAAAGCGTCTGCTAAATGGCATATATTATTATATATTATTGTTCCCGAGACACTTAGTTATCACTTTTTCCGTATGACAAGGTGCTCCATCATGCTGGAAAAGGCATTGTTCGTCACCAAACTGTTCCTGAATGGTTGGGAGACGTTGCTCTCGGAGGATGTGTTGGTACCATTCTTTATTCATGGCTGTGTTCGTAGGCAAAATTGTGAGTGAGCCCACTCCCTTGGCTGAGAAGCAACCCACACACATGAATGGGCTCAGGATGCTTTACTGTTGGCATGACACAGGACTGATGGTAGCACTCACCTTGTCTTCCCCGGACAAGCTTTTTTCCGGATGCCCCAAACAATCGGAAAGGGGATTCATCAGAGTAAATTACTTTACCCCAGTTCTCAGCAGTCCAATCCCTGTACTTTTTAGCAGAATATCAGTCTGTCCCTGATGTTTTTCCTGGAGAGAAGTGGCTTCTTTGCTGCTCTTCTTGACACCAAGCCATCATCCAAAAGTCTTCACCTCACTGTGCGTGCAGATGCACTCACACCTGCCTGCTGCCATTCCTGAGCAAGCTATATACTGGTGGTGCCCCGATCCTGCAGCTGAATTAACTTTAGGAGACGGTCCTGGCGCTTGCTGAACTTTTTTGGGTGCCCTGAAGCCTTCTTCACAACAATTGAACCGCTCTCCTTCAAGTTGTTGATGATCCGATAAATGGTTGATTTAGGTGCAATCTTACTGGGAGCAATGTCCGTGCCTGTGAAGCCCTTTTTGTGCAAAGCAATGATGATGGCACGTGCTTTCTTGCAGGTAACCATGGATGACAGAGGAAGAACAATGATTCCAAGCACCACCCTCCTTTTGAAGCTTCCAGTCTGTTATTTGAAATTGATCAGCATGACAGAGTGATCTCCAGCCTTGTCCTCGTCAACACTCACACCTTTGTTAACAAGAGAATCACTGACATGATGTCAGATGGTCCTTTTGTGGCAGGGCTGAAATGTAGTGGAAATGTTTTTTTGTGATTCAGTTCATTTGCATGGCAAAGAGGGATTTTGCAATTAATCGCTGATCACTCTTCATAACATTCTGGAGTATATGCAAATTGCCATCATACAAACTGAGGCAGCAGATGTCGAAAATTAATATTTGTGTCATTCTTGTGTCCCACCCACCCACCAACCCTTCTTTTACGCTACTGCTACTCTGTTCATCATATATGCATAGTCACTTTAACCATGTCTACATGTAAATACTACCTCAATCAGCCTGACTAACCGGTGTCTGTATGTAGCCTCGCTACATTTATAGTATCGCTACTGTATATAGCCTGTCTTTTTACTGTTGTGTTATTTCTTTACTTACCTATTGTTCACCTAATACCTTTTTTGTACTATTGGTTTGAGCCTGTAAGTAAGCACTTCACTCTAAGGTTGTATTCGGCGCACGTGATAAATAAACTTTGATTTGATGTGATTCTCAAAACTTTTGGTCACAACTGTACTCCGAGAAAGGGATAGAACAGCCAACCATTATCTATGATGGCACAAAGTGTTCTACAAAATCCAAACAAACTCTCTCCTAGATTGGAACTTTGTAAATGTTTTGTGTCTGAAACCAAGTGTGCCAGATTCTGTAACTTTAGTGTTACGGCACACTCCACTCAGCCCCCATTCCTGTGAGAGGAAAGCCTGCCTAACTTCCATTCATAAGCCATGTTAACCAAACTCTGCTGGACTGAGGAGAGGCGGATTCAGTAGGATCATGGGGTCAGTAATTATCAGAGAAAAAGGACCACCACATGCATCTAATTAACTTTATACACCCTGGAACTTTCAGCCAGAGCATGTGTCCTTGATTAGAACAGATACACCACTCACTCACTCACACACACACACACACACACACACACACTAAAGTAAAGGCTCAAAGGGCAAATTGATAGTAGTAGTTCAACAGATGGAGCCAGAACCATAGTCAAAGCGAGTAGGATTTTGCTGAACACTTCGAGGTTACTACAGTATAAAGACAACCCAGGCTTAGACATGGTGGACTGTTATTTTAGGTTTCATTTCCAAACAATTCAATACGGTCTTGTATTCCTTAAGTCTCATATGCGTTCAAAAATTCTCATATTGCAGCACCCTGTCAAGAACAGCACATGATGTGGGTTGCTATATTGTAATCAAAGTCTGACTCTCGAAGATGCCTTCATGAACTGACTGACGCTAAAGGTGGTTAGCGTCTATGAATGGGCTACTTCCTCCCTAGCAACTGAATGACATGTAGTTCATGACTAAATTAAGACAAATGACTGAATGGATTAGTACTCTCAAATAACTCACTACACTAACAAAGGTCACCTCACCACTCCCATAGCAAGCACTATAGGCAGGCAATCGTGTTTAAATATATTGCTACAACATAACTCGACAAAAGTAAAAAGAAACCCATGTAGAATATCCTGCAGCATTGTCACAGTGACAATGACTTGCAGTGTTAGAATGTAGCAGGGCGCTGGAATGAACACTGTATGAAAATGTGATACAAAGTCAGCAGCTTACACAAGGAAAGATGAATGACTTCATCCTTACCTGCTAGAATGGCTTTGCCGGGGTGGGTGAGTTTGGCTTTCCCTGCTGGCGCGGCTGCGGCCAAACAGCGGGGTCTGTGGAAGGGACTCACAAATGTGGGATTCCCGGACATATTGGCAACAATCGCGCCCCAAAAAACAAGCTGGAACTTGTTCTATTCTACGACGACACTCGTTCTCTCTCCCGATCGTCAGCCTCCGTGCACTCTACTGCTCTGTGCACGAATTGCTGTGCGATCATTTACAAAGGCGGTGTTGATCATTGGACTTGGCACAGTACAAAAGATAATGTTGAATCTGCACTTTTGACAGGCGAAGTTTCCTCACTCCTCCATTGCCAGTAGGCTAGTGTATCGGCCCATCGTGGTCAGTGTTTTTAGGGCGGGGCGCGGTGTTTTCACCCTCATAAAAGCGCCATATTTTTCACAAACGCAAATCCGATTTAAGGTGGAACGGGACTTGGTTTTATATGGTTTTATATTCACACATTCAACAGACATTCAGCAGACATTCAGCAGACATACAACAGACATTCAACAGACATTCAACAGACATTCGCCAAAAGCCATTTAAAAATGTACAAATCTATAACTAATTCACCGTTTGTCACAGAATCGTCAAACTAGATATGATTTATTCTATAAATGTCTAGCATACTTTTACAACCTTTGTTTTGAGTAGAAATTCCAGTTTTGACTTGATAGAAATACATAAAATATATAAATGGCATTTAAAGCAGTATAAATCAATAACTAATTCACCTTTTGTCACAGAATCGTCAAACTATGTATGATGTAATCTATAAATGTCTAGCATACTTTTACAACTTTTGTTTTGAGTAAAAAAATCCAGTTTTGATTTGATAGAGGGCATGTAGTCCGTCTAAAGGGTGTGTGGTCAAAATTCTAACCAGTCTGGTATACCCTATTAGAAGGGGCCTGGCATAAACTTCTGCATCTTCAGTCATATTAAAATAAATAACTGGAATAAACTATGGGATGAAGGGGTCAGGCCTGACTAACAAAGACAGGTGGATGGACCAAGAGGATCAACATGGACATTCCACAGAAGGTACAGAATGTCACAGTGGAGATAAGGAAAACTAAGATTGAACCATACACTACCGTGCAAAAGTTTGGGGCCAATTAGAAATGTCCTTGTTTTTGAAAGAAACGACTCGTTTTTGTCCATTAAAATAACATCAAATTGATCAGAAATACATTGTAGATATTGTTAATGTTGTAAATGACTATTGTAGACGGAAACGGCTAATGGAATATCAACATAGATGTACAGAGGCCCATTATCAGCAACCATCACTCCTGTGTTCCAATGGCACGTTGTGTTAGCTAATCCAAGTTTATCATGTTAAAATGCTAATTGATCATTAGAAAACCCTTTTGTAATTATGTTAGCACCGCTGAAAATTGTTGTTCTGATTAAAGAAGAAATAAAACTGGCCTTTAGACTAGTTTAGTATCTGAAACATCAGTATTTGTGGGTTCGATTACAGGCTCAAAATGGCCAGAAACAAAGGACTTACTTATGAAACTCGCCAGTCTTTTCTGGTTCTGAGAAATTAAGGCTATTCCATGTGTGAAATTTCCAAGAATCTGAAGATCTCGTGCAACGCTGTGTACTACTCCCTTCACAGAACAGCGCAAACTGGCCCTAACCAGAATAGAAAGAGGAGTGGGAGGCCCCGGTGCACAACTGAGCAAGAGAACAAGTACATTAGAGTGTCTGGTTTGAGAAACAGACACCTCACAAGTTCTCCCAACCAGACTGTAAAAATAGCTCCCAATGCTGCCTCTCCAAATATCCTGCTGTAAACTTTATCAGGGTGGCCACTGGCCTAAAGTGCAGGTGTAAATGACAACAGCAATTGTGTTTTTCACCACTGTGGCCCTCACACAAATTATACTTTTGACCCTAACACAGCTATTGGGCCCTTTGTAAGCATTACATTCCCCATTTCCTATCCCAGTGAGCACAATACTATTTTCAACGTATTTTCGACGTATTTTGCTCATAGGAGGGGCTACAGTGATGATGATTTATCTTTCTCATCTTATTATTTGGCACAAAAAAATCAATTTTCGTCCGAATATAATGTTTCAAACTGTAGGCAGTAAAAAAGGCTGTAAATTGCTGACATTTGAGATGCACTTCGACTAATATAAATACAATCATTGAAACTACTACTGTTTTAGAAAATGCTAGAATTAATTGAAGAAATGTGGATTATGTACCGGCAGGTAAATTGCATATTTCTGCAGTCGTTCAAACAGTCGCCCCTGTGATTTGCGCATGCTCCCTGTGTCTCCTTCACTGTGCCCTATCTTTGCCAGGCCGGCAGATGCTAGCTTTGACAGGGTGAAAAAGGACCAGACGCTTTGCAGATATCCATCTCTCCTTGCTTCACATCATAAAATCGGTAGCTATGAACATTTAACTGTTGATGTAGCTAATATAAAACATGAATGTTTTTTGATTTTTAAAAAAATAATGCCATTCATCGCATGAATGAATCATTGACAGTAAATGTCACTACACTAGTTAGCGCGGTTGTCCAAGGTTAGCCACTGCACCAACTGAGCAACTAGCTAATGTTAGGTAGCTCGCTACAAGGGCCTATTCCAATGTCCATCTGTTTTAGCTAATGTGGTTAACATGCTAACCTTTTAGCTAGCACATATTACATAATGTTGTGCTGTATAATCCCAGTTAGAGTTGTGTTGCAATTAACGAGATGAAACTATTTAACGTTATTTTAACGTTTTAAAGGATTAACAGTTTTTTTAAAAAAGAAATAAGGGGCGTGTACCATGATTTTTCCACTATTAGCTACTGTTAGTTAACTAGCTAACGAGGCTAACTAGCTGCAATATTTATAAAATTAAGTACTTCACTTTTTATATGATACTTTTTTGTCGTTGTTGGCATATTTACTCTTACTGATTCCAGTCATCCCCAATGCATCATGCAGCTGTAACGTTATCTACGCTAGCCAACATTTCAGCTGGCTAATGTTAACCAGTTTGACTACCCTGGCTAACCACCACAACTGACTCTCTTAAACGGTCCCATCTACAGTCCTTTGTCAGAAATAGACAGTGCACAAAATATGTTCGCCCGCCACTCGTCTTGCAAACAATAGAACAATGAAAATTTAGCTGTGGAAATATAAAACTAGCGAGCCATCTAGGTACTTTCATTTGTGCTGGTGGCGTTCATTTACAGGAGGACCCTCGCCTTGGTAACTGATAGCTATGACCCTCACCTTCAAGATGAACACACCTTTTTCTGGTTGAGTCTATCTTGCTAAACTAAGTTGCGTAGCTGTCGTTGCGTGCTGAAATTAGAAGATAATCAGCCAAGTGAATTAACCAGTGCCTTACTGTTAGCTGGTTGGAAGGATGACATAACATTAAACTTTAAAAAAAATGTATTCATTATTAGATGCATCTAGCTAGTTATCTACAATTGGCTCATTCATTCCCCACCCTGTGTGTTCTGTCAACTTACCTGGTTAAATAAATAAAAATATTACTAACCTGACATATTTTGGCTTTGTGACAGATCAAGGTAACTCAAAATCCACCTGAAAATAAAATTCTAAGTAAAAATCAACTATCTATTTGTTTGGTATTGTGATAACTGCAAATATTTTTACAATATGTGCCTATGCCCGGTCCTGTCAAACCACAAGGGCCTAGATTTGTAAATACTGCAGCCTGTTCTGCAAGCTCCTGTTGTCCTCAGTCAAGAAAATATATGCCACCTCTGACTTCACTTTATCCTTGAGATGATAGGTTTGGAAACTTGCCTAGAATGGCATGTAAAAAGCATCTCCTTACGGTTATGTAGGTCAATCAAAGCTATAGGCTAATCCAGTGCTGTGTGTGATGCTGGTGTCAGCCTAGCTAGCTTCCTGCCAGAAGAAACAATCTGTTCTCCAGCTGAGCTCACTCACTGGGAAACCAGTCACATGACCTAGGTACCCAGCCTCCCAGCACTCTGGTTGCCAAGGATATGTGACAGGGCATCTATTCTACACTGATGATTCACTAGGAAAAAAAATGTCTGCTGCAGGAAAGTCATGCTGCAGAATAGTCACTGGCACACTGCAGTCCTTCTGGACTGCTTTGCAAAATGGAGAGTCCTGAGATTTCTAGTGACAACTTTCAAATCAGTCCTGAAGGTATCATGTCAGCTGTTTGCAACATTCTAGAACATCACACACTGAGTCAAGTATTGCAGTGGGACATAGTTACGGCCAAATATATTGGCAGCCTTGCACTTTTCTTGAACATCTCTTATTGATCCATTCCACGGTGCTTTTTGATTTTTGTTTGGTGTTGCTGTCCAGCTGGAAGAAGACCCACAACATTCAATGGAGACCCAGTTTTTGGACACTGGGTCGGTCCAACATTGGACTACAAAACACCTAATAATCTTCTGATTTCATGATGCGTTTTGCACGTTCAAGGCCCCCCGTACCAGAGGCAGCAAGGGAACCCCACAGCATTATCAAACCTCCCCGTCTTTGATTGTTAGAGGGTGTTCTTTTCATTGACTGCTTCATTTGGTTGTCAGTAAACATAGTGCTGATCTGTATTGCCAAAGATCTCTTATTTTGTTTCATTGGTCCACAGAACATTTCCCCAGGATTTAGGCTTGTTTAGGGGAGTTTTTGAGAATTTCAATTAGGCTTTCTTGTGTCTCCTTCAGCAGTGGGGTCTCATGTTTACCAGCGATTAAATAAAGCATTCAAAGAAAAGAACAGCCTCCCTAAAATCAAACGTGGGGCGGTTTGGTAATGCTGTTGGGTTGCTTTGCTGCCTCTGATACTGGGGGCATTGAATGTGTGCAAGACATAAAATCAGCAGATTATCATTGTGTTTTGGGAGTGTAATGTTCAACCCAGTGTCCCAAAAATACAGCAAAAGCACCCTGAAATGGTTCAAGAAGTAACACTAGACTATTCTGGAGCGGCCAGCGACGATCTGAATCACACCCATAACCTATGACAAGAGCTGAAAACAGCACTTGGAGGGCTCCCCTCAAACAGAAGAATTAGAGCAGTTTGCTGCAAAACAGTGGGCCAAATTCCCAGTAGAAAATTGCAGCAAGGTCATTGATGGCGACAAGAAACATTTGCTGGCAGTTCTTTTGGCCAATGGCTGTGCAACCAAGTACCAGCTATGGGTTGCCAATAACTTTGTCTATGCCATTTGTCTTTATTTTCGAAAATCTAACAGGTTAACTTAAGTTTACAAAAATAAAAATGATTCTGCAATGTTAAATCAAATAGCAAGGTAAGGAGGCCATTCCCCCCCCCCCAACTTATTTTAGAAGAAATGGGGAATATATTGGCAAGGGAGCCAATTAATTTGGCCGCAACTGTATATGGCTTGCATGTGTTGACCTTCCTGACTTGTCTCCTCCTCTCCAGGTACAATGGCTGTTCCTCCTTCATACTCAGACCTGGGCAAGGCTGCCAAGGACATCTTCAGCAAGGGCTATGGTGAGTTACTAAATAGTAAAACCATTTGCACACCTGAACAGTTAGCTTACCAAGGAGAAGCCACAATTCCACACATGACAATGAATGACAGTCAGAGGAGTTTGCTGAAGCATGAAATAACAGATCAAGTTACTGTTTATAGTCTGGTCGTGCTAGAATTTGATACACCAAAGTCACCTGGGAATCAGCCAATGTGATACATAAAAATGTTAAGTTGCACTTGGCTGGCGAGGTTATGGACTGTTAGAAAGCAAAGCAGATAGGGATGTAAGGATTCACCAATATGCCTTGATCCCTGTTTTAAAATGTTTTAGATGCAGCTGCATTGGTCAGAAAATATATTCAAACGTTATGAATCACTAATTCACTCTTTGTGCTTACTTTTTTGTAACACCTGATGCGTCTTCTCCTTCAGTGTGGAACTAAGCATGTAACTGCGTTGACAGTCATTGCTCTTCAAGTCCTTTTAACTGCTGAACAATCCCAGGGACTATCAGTAGCCTAGTCAAACTTCATACGGTGCCCGGCACCTTCAGCATTAAAATCCCCAAATGACTAGCGCAATATAAGGTTTTATTAGTTAACTGACAACCAATGTAATTTTCTAGGTTATTATCTATGCGCTGTTGAAAAATGTATTTTACCAGACTAAAAGTAAGCTGCCGAAGACAACTATCATCTGGCTATAGGCTCTACCTGCTGAACGGGGCCTACAATAGATTTTATTTTGATTATTCAGGTTCACCAACAGCAATAATTTTGTTAGTTTTGCAATTAGTGTAATAGTGTAATATGGTATTCTTTTTGATATACAGAGCAGTGGCGATATTAGCATGTACATCTTGCTGGGACAAACGCAATAAACTGGCCATAAACTGTTAGGTACTACAGTACATAAAACTGTGCCAACAGCAGAGCTTTCCTTTCAGCTAGAGGTCGACCGATTAATCGGAATGGCCGATTAATTAGGGCCGATTTCTTTTTCTTTTTTTTTTCTTTTCTTTTTTTTTACACCTTTATTTAACTAGGCAAGTCAGTTAAGAACACATTCTTATTTTCAATGACGGCCTAGGTACAGTGGGTTAACTGCCTTGTTCAGGGGCAGAACGAAAGATTTTTACCTTTTACCTTGTCAGCTCGGGGATTCAATCTTGCAACCTTACAGTTAACTAGTCTAATGCTCTAACCACCTGCCTCACGAGGAGCCTGCCTGTTACGCAAATGCAGTAAGAAGCCAAGGTAAGGTGCTGCTAGCATTAAACTTATCTTATAAAAAAAATCAATCAATCATAATCACTAGTTAACTACACATGGTTGATGATATTAATAGTTTATCTCGCGTGTCCTGTAATCAATGCGGTGCACATTCGCGAAAAAGGACTGTCGTTGATCCAACGTGTATCTAAACATAACATTGAAGCCTTTCTTAAAATCAATACACAGAAGTATATATTTTTAAACCTGCATATTTAGCTAAAAGAAATCCAGGTTAGTAGGCAATATTAACCAGGTGAAATTGTGTCACTTCTCTTGTGTTCATTGCACGCAGAGTCAGGGTATATGCAACAGTTTGGCCCGCCTGGCTCGTTGCAAACTAATTTGCCAGAATTTTACATAATTATGACATAACATTGAAGGTTGTGCAATGTAAAAGGAATATTTAGACTTAGGGATGCCACCCGTTAGATAAAATACAGAACGGTTCCGTATTTCACTGAAAGAATAAACATTTTGTTTTCGAGATGAAGGTTTCCGGATTCGACCATATTAATGACCTACGGCTCGTATTTCTGTGTGTTATTATGTTATAATTAAGTCTATGATTTGATAGAGCAGTCTGACTGAGCGATGGTAGGCACCAGCAGGCTCGTAAGCATTAATTCAATCAGCACGTTTTGCCAGCAGCTTTTCGCTGTGCTTCAAGCATTGAGCTGTTTATGACTTCAAGCCTATCAACTCCCGAGATTAGGCTGGTGTAACCAATGTGAAATGGCTAGCTAGTTAGCGGGGTGTGCGCTAATAGCATTTCAAACGGCACTCGCTCTGAGACTTGGAGTAGTTGTTCCCCTTGCTCTGCATGGGTAACGCTGCTTCGAAGGTGACTTGTCGACGTGTTCCTGGTTCGAGCCCAGGTAGGAGAGAGGAGAGGGACGGAAGCTATACTGTTACACTGGCAATACTAAAGTGCCTATAAAAACATTCAATAGTCAAAGGTATATGAAATACAAATCGTATAGAGAGAAATAGTCCTATAATTCCTATAATAACCACAACCTAAAACTTCTTACCTGGGAATATTGAAGACTCATGTTAAAAGGAACCACCAGCTTTCATGTGTTCTGAGCAAGGAACTTTATCGTTAGCTTTCTTACATGGCACATATTGCACTTTTACTTTCTTCTGCAACACTTTGTTTATGCATTATTTAAACCAAATTGAACATGTTTCATTATTTATTTGAGGCTAAATTGATTTTATTGATGTATTATATTAAGTTTAAAAAAGTGTTCATTCAGTTGTAATTGTCATTATTACAAATACATTTTAAAAATAGTCAGAATAATCCGTATCGGCTTTTTTTGGTCCACCAATCATCGGTATCGGCATTGAAAAATCCTAATCGGTCGACCTCTACTTTCAGCACCATGGAGTGAATCCTTAACACCGCTACACCTGGCTATCAGCGGAGCCTTGTCTAGCAGCACAACAGTTCATCAAGCGTTATTTACTGCCTTTTTTAAAACTATAGCTGATATGACTGACTTGCTTAAACAAATGTGGTTACTACTGACTCCTTGTGGATATGTGTAAGTCTATTAGAACCGAATTCTCTTTAAATAATAACGAACGCCAAAATTAGTTTTGACTTTTGAACCATACACAAACATGATTTAAATGTATGTTCAGTAAATTCACAATGTTTATTCTTATCATTAACACTTCGCCTTAAATATAAGCAAGTGCAAGCAAACAAGGGCCTATCCATTCAGCATTTTCAAAATGGACACCAACAGAAATTCAGATATTAGTTCAAATAAATTCAGCAAGATGTTGAACCCTTAACTTTACTCTCACACAGAGAGGGAGAGCGAGAGAGACTTGGTTAGCCTACCATTTGAACTATTTTCTTAGGCCTATGTGGTCTAAAAATGGAGGAAAATACAATCGCGAGGATCCACTTTGATATACAATATACCAACGCACAGTCAGCGCAGTGCGCAAACAAAACGATCCTTTCATTATCAACTGGAATTACATGGGTCAATTACTGAACTTTTTGTTGAAAACAAATATTTTAATGGTAGATTGTCACTGGCAAATATGGTTAGACACAACAACATTATATAGTATCTGCTCCTCGTCAAGAAAAGCACACAAGCTAATTATAATACGCAAAGTAAGCAAAACAGTTAAATCATTCCAACATTGCCTAACATTTGAATAAGATAATGAGATGGACCTACACTACATTCGGAAAGTATTCAGACCCCTTGACTTTTTCCACATTTTGTTACGTTACAGCCTTGTACTAAAATTGATTGATGAAGAAAATAACTCATTTAATCTACACACAATACTGTTCCTAGGCCGTCATTGTAAATAAGAATATGTTCTTATCTGAATTGCCTAGTTAAATTTTAAAAATGTAATGCCCCATAATGACAAAACAGAAACAGGTTTTTAGAAATGTTTGCAAATTTATAAAAAATAAACCTGAGACCTTATTTAAATAAGTATTCAGACCCTTTGCAATGAGACTCGAAATTGAGCTCAGGTGCGTCCTGTTTCCATTGATCATCCTTGATGTTTCTACAACTTCATTGGAGTTCACCTGTGGTAAATTCAATTGATTGGACATAATTTGGAAAGGCACACACCTGCCTATATAAGGTCCCACAGTTGATAGTGCATGTCAGAGGAAAAACCAAGCAATGAGGTTGAATGAATTGTCCGTAGCACACCAACATTTACATTTACAATTAAGTCATTTAGCAGACGCTCTTATCCAGAGCGACTTACAAATTGGTGCATTCACCTTATGACATCCAATGGAACAGCCACTTTACAATAGTGCATCCAAATCTTTTAAGGGGGGTGAGAAGGATTACTTTATCCTATCCTAGGTATTCCTTAAAGAGGTGGGGTTTCAGGTGTCTCCGGAAGGTGGTGATTGACTCCGCTGTCCTGGCGTCGTGAGGGAGTTTGTTCCACCATTGGGGGCCAGAGCAGCAAACAGTTTTGACTGGGCTGAGCGGGAACTGTACTTCCTCAGTGGTAGGGAGGCGAGCAGGCCAGAGGTGGATGAACGCAGTGCCCTTGTTTGGGTGTAGGGCCTGATCAGAGCCTGGAGGTACTGAGGTGCCGTTCCCCTCACAGCTCCGTAGGCAAGCACCATGGTCTTGTAGCGGATGCGAGCTTCAACTGGAAGCCAGTGGAGAGAGCGGAGGAGCGGGGTGACGTGAGAGAACTTGGGAAGGTTGAACACCAGACGGGCTGCGGCGTTCTGGATGAGTTGTAGGGGTTTAATGGCACAGGCAGGGAGCCCAGCCAACAGCGAGTTGCAGTAATCCAGACGGGAGATGACAAGTGCCTGGATTAGGACCTGCGCCGCTTCCTGTGTGAGGCAGGGTCGTACTCTGCGGATGTTGTAGAGCATGAACCTACAGGAACGGGCCACCGCCTTGATGTTAGTTGAGAACGACAGGGTGTTGTCCAGGATCACGCCAAGGTTCTTAGCGCTCTGGGAGGAGGACACAATGGAGTTGTCAACCGTGATGGCGAGATCATGGAACGGGCAGTCCTTCCCGGGAGGAAGAGCAGCTCCGTCTTGCCGAGGTTCAGCTTGAGGTGGTGATCCGTCATCCACACTGATATGTCTGCCAGACATGCAGAGATGCGATTCGCCACCTGGTCATCAGAAGGGGGAAAGGAGAAGATTAATTGTGTGTCGTCTGCATAGCAATGATAGGAGAGACCATGTGAGGTTATGACAGAGCCAAGTGACTTGGTGTATAGCGAGAATAGGAGAGGGCCTAGAACAGAGCCCTGGGGGACACCAGTGGTGAGAGCGCGTGGTGAGGAGACAGATTCTCGCCACGCCACCTGGTAGGAGCGACCTGTCAGGTAGGACGCAATCCAAGCATGGGCCGCGCCGGAGATGCCCAACTCTGAGAGGGTGGAGAGGAGGATATGATGGTTCACAGTATCGAAGGCAGCCAATAGGTCTAGAAGGATGAGAGCAGAGGAGAGAGAGTTAGCTTTAGCAGTGCGGAGCGCCTCCGTGATACAGAGAAGAGCAGTCTCAGTTGAATGACTAGTCTTGAAACCTGACTGATTTGGATCAAGAAGGTCATTCTGAGAGAGATAGCGGGAGAGCTGGCCAAGGACGGCAAGTTCAAGAGTTTTGGAGAGAAAAGAAAGAAGGGATACTGGTCTGTAGTTGTTGACATCGGAGGGATCGAGTGTAGGTTTTTTCAGAAGGGGTGCAACTCTCGCTCTCTTGAAGACGGAAGGGACGTAGCCAGCGGTCAGGGATGAGTTGATGAGCGAGGTGAGGTAAGACAGACACAGGATTGTGTCTCGGCACAGATTTGGGGAAGGGTACCAAAACATTTTTGCAATTTTTAAGTTCCCCAACAACACAGTGGCCTCCATCATTCTTAAATGGAAGAAGTTTGGAACCACTAAGACTTTTCCTAGAGCTGGCCGCCCGGTCAAACTGAGCAATTGGGGGAGAAGGGCTTTGGTCAGGGAGGTGACCAAGAACCCAATGGTCACTCTGATAGAGCTCCAGAGTTCCTCTGTGGAGATGGAAGGACCTTCCAGAAGGACTACCGTCTCTGCAGTACTCTACCAATCAGGCCTTTATGGTGGTGGCCAGATGGAAGCCACTCCTAAGTAAAAGGCACATGACAGTCCGCTTTGAGTTTGCCAAAAGGCACCTAAAGGACTTGTGAGAAACAAGATTCTCTTGTCTGATGAAACCAATATTGAACTATTTGGCCTGAAAGCAAAGCATCACATCTGTAGGAAACCTGGCACCATCCCTACAGTGAAACATGGTGGTGGTGGCAGCATCATGCTGTGGGAATGTTTTTCAGCGACAGGGACTGTGAGATTAGTCAGGATCGAGGGAAAGCTGAATGGAGCAAAGAACAGAGAGATCCTTGATGAAAACCTGCTCCGGAGCACCTCAGACTGGAGCAAAGGTTTACCTTCCAACAGGACAACGTCCCTAAGCACACAGCCAAGACAACGCAGGATTGGCTTCGGGGCAAGTCCCTGAATGTCATTGAGTGGCCCAGCCAGAGCCTGGACTTGAACCCGATCGAACATCTCTGGAGAGACCTGAAAATACCTGTGCAGCGACGCTCCCCTTCCAACCTGACAGAGCTTGAGGATCTGCAGAGAAGTATGGGAGAAACTCCCCAAATACAGGTGTTCCAAACTTGTAGGGTCATAACCAAGGAGACTCGAGGCTGTAATCGCTGCCAAAGATGCTTCAACAAATACTGACTAAAAGGTCTGAATACTTGTGGTCCTTCTGTGGCTCAGTTGGTAGAGCATGGCGCTTGTAACGCCAGGGTAGTGGGTTCGATTCCCGGGACCACCCATACGTAGAATGTATGCACACATGACTGTAAGTCGCTTTGGATAAAAGCGTCAGCTAAATGGCATATATTATTATTATATTATTACTTAAGTAAATGTGATATTTCCGTGTTTAAAAATAAATAAATTAGGAAAAATGTCTAAAAGGCACTGTACTTCATAGACCGACTTCATAGACATACCTTCATAGACATACCTTCATAGACAAGCATCATTTACACATACCCACAGAAGTTAGCTCAGACAGATGGTCTTATGAGCTCAGGGGTCTTATGAGCTCCATCAGCAGCAGATTATAATTTAGAATGGGTGAACACTTTATTTGAATGGTCCATAATGAACCATTAATAATTTATTTCTCTCAATTTATTTATCATTACTCACACATTTGTCAATGTTAGTAAGCTAGTTATTTACACGTGTGTATGTGTGTATATGTATGTATATATATACACACACACACACACACACACACAGAGTTGAAGTAGGAAGTTTACATACACTTAGGTTGGAGTCATTAAAACTACTCCACAAATTCTTGTTAACAAACTATAGTTTTGGCATGTCGGTTAGGACATCTACTTTGTGCATGACAAGTCATTTTTCCAACAGTTGTTTACAGACAGATTATTTCACTGTATCACAATTCCAGTGGGTCAGAAGTTTACATACACTAAGTTGGCTGTGCCTTTAAACAGTTTGGAAAGTTCCAGAAATGATGTCATGGCTTTAGAAGCTTCTGATAGGCTAAATTACATAATTTGAGTCAATTGAAGGTGTACCTGTGGATGTATTTCAAGGCCTACCTTCAAACTCAGTGCCTCTTTTTGACATCATGGGAAAATCAAAAGAAATCAGCCGAGACCTCAGAAAAAAATATTGTAGACCTCCACAAGTCTGGTTCATCCTTGGGAGCAATTTCCAAACTCCTGAAGATACCACATTCATATGTATAAACAATAGTACGCAAGAATAAACTCCATGGGACCACGCAGCCACCATACCGCTCAGGAAGGAGACGAGTTCTGTCTCCTAGAGATTAACCTACTTTGGTGCGAATAGTGCAAATCAATCCCAGAACAACAGCAAAGGACCTTGTGAAGATGCTGGAGGAAATGGGTACAAAAGTATCTATATCCACAGTAAAACAAGTCCTATATCGACATAACCTGAAAGGCCACTCAGCAAGGAAGAAGCCACTGCTCCAAAACCGCTATTAAAAAGCCAGGCTACCGTTTGCAACTGCACATGTGGACAAAGATCATACTTTTTGGAGAAATGTCCTCTGGTCTGATGAAACAAAAATATAACTGTTTAGCCATACTGACTATCGTTATGTTTGGAGGGAAAAGGGGGGATGCTTGCAGGCCGAAGAACACCATCCCAACCGTGAAGCACGGGGGGTGGCAGCATCATGTTGTGGGGGTGCTTTGCTGCAGTAGGGACTGGTGCACTTCACAAAATAGATGCCATCATGAGGCTGGAAAATGATGTGGATATATTGAAGCAACATTTGAAGACATCATTCAGGAAGTTAAAGCTTGGTCACAAATGGGCTTTCCAAATGGACAATGACCCCAAGCATACAAAATGGCTTAAGGACAACAAAGTCAAGGTATTGGAGTGGCCATCACAAAGCCCTGACCTCAATCCCATAGAACATTTGTGGGCAGAACTGAAAAAGTGTGTGCGAGCAAGGAGGCCTACAAACCTGACTCGGTTACTCCAGATCTGTCAGGAGGAATGGGCCAAAATTCACCCAAGCTTGTGGAAGGCTAACCGAAATGTTTGACCCAAGTTCAACAATTTTAAAGGCAATGCTACCAAATACTAATTGAGTGTATGTAAACTTCTGACCCACTGGGAATGTGTGAAAGAAATAAAAGCTGAAATAAATCATTCTCTTGTCGTGGAAATTTCCTTAATTACCAACTGATGAGAGAGCAAATCACACACGAGTCAGAGTTGTGCTTCACCTTTAATAATAATTAAGCTTTTGCAATAGCATTTTGACTTTCAACAGTTCAGCATCTCTAATGAAAAGTTGAGAGTGCTCAACATAATGGAAAATGGGATCCTTTATAGCAAAGATCCACCCCCTCCTAGACGACATGACAAAACACAGGTCTTAGGAACTTACACAAAGAAAAACCTTACTTCAGAGAGGAGTATCCCCTAGTCAGACAGTGGGCTATAAATTATCGTTCAGTTTGGTCTCCTAAACAAAGCTCTTATCTCGTCCTTGGTACAAAATGGTACCAAGACATTACCCCCACCCTATGATATATATCAAATTGTCATTGAGAACCAATCCTGGACAAACTCACGGAGAGGAGAGTGACCCTATAGGTCAACAAAGAGGGAGCATAGAATGATTCCAGACACTGCCACCCTCCTTTCCCCGATGAGAAAAGTAGGGAGTCACTGGCACACAGAAAATATATGTTTACACATGACCCCTTGACCTCTCCCCTCTCTGCGGCCCATGCAACTTAGTCCTGACATAGAACAGATAACTGCCAATGGCCATCACTATAGTACAACAAAATACATTCTTATGAGAAATAACTCATAAGCATATCATGAAAATAAAACATCTTATCTATGTTACCCAACTAATTCTGATCATTCCACAACTCTCTACTGTTATTCTGACATGTTACATTTTTAAAATAAAGTGGTGATCCTAAGACTTAAATGTCTGACCTAAGGGATTAAATGTCAGGAATTGTGAAAAACTGAGTTTAAATGTATTTGGCTAAGGTGTTTGTAAACTTCTGACTTCACACACACAGTTGAAGTTTACAAACGCCTTAGCCAAATGCATTTACGGTAAACTCTGTGTGTGTGTGTGTGTATATATATATATAATCATAGTACATTTATTGAAAAAATATATACATATTTTTCAAGTAAAAAATTACCACAGGAGATTTTAAAAATTCGAATACAAACAGGGGAAAAAACATTTTCTTTCCATAGAAATCTTTGAGATCGGTCTCCAAAAAAGTGAATAAGGAGAATGAGTAGAAGAATCAGCATGAATTATAATGTGGTGGTAGCAGGTAGATATATATATATATAGCTAGAGAAAAAAGAAACGTCCTCTCACTGTCAACTGCGTTTGTTTTCAGCAAACTTAACGTGTCAATATGTGTATGAACATAAGATTAAACAACTGAAACAAACTGAACAAGTTCCACAGAAATGGAATAATGTGTCCCTGAACCAAGGGGGGGTCAAAATCAAATGCAACAATCAGTATCTGGTGTGGACACCAGCTGCATTAAGTACTGCAGTCTCCTCATGGACTGCACCAGATTTGCCAGTTCCTGCTGTGAGATGTTACCCCACTCTTCCACCAAGGCACTTGCAAGTTCCCAGACATTTCTTGGGGGAATGTCCCTAGCCCTCACCCTCCGATCCAACAGGTCCTAGACGTGCTCAATGGGATTGAGATCCGGGCTCTTCGCTGGCCATGGCGGAACACATTCCTGTCTTGCAGGAAATCACGCACAGAACGAGCAGTATGGCTGGTGGCATTGTCATGCTGGAGGGTCATGTCAGGATGAGCCTGCAGGAAGGGTACCACATGAGGGAGGAGGATGTCTTCCCTGTAACGCACAGCGTTGAGATTGCCTGCAATATCAAGCTCAGTCTGATGATGCTGTGACACGCCTCCCCAGTCCATGACGGACCCTCCACCTCCAAATCGATCCCGCTCCAGAGTACAGGCCTCGGTGTAACGCTAATTCCTTCGACGATAAACGCGAATCCGACCATCACCCCTGGTGATACAAAACCATGACTCGCCAGTGAAGAGTCCTGTCTGGTCCAGCGACGGTGGATTTGTGCCCATAGGTGACGTTTTTGCCAGTGATGTCTGGTGAGGACCTGCTTTACAAC
Organism: Oncorhynchus keta; assembly: GCF_023373465.1. Lineage (NCBI taxonomy): Eukaryota > Metazoa > Chordata > Actinopteri > Salmoniformes > Salmonidae > Oncorhynchus > Oncorhynchus keta. The sequence continues at coordinate 38,698,807 of NC_068432.1, forward strand.
AGGCCTACAAGCCCTCAGTCCAGCCTCTCTCAGCCCATTGCGGACAGTCTGAGCATTGATGGAGGGATTGTGCGTTCCTGGTGTAACTCGGGCAGTTGTTGCCATCCGATCCTGTGCATGTGTTGTTACACGTGGTCTGCCACAGCGAGGACGATCAGCTGTCCGTCCTGTCTCCCTGTAGCGCTGTCTTAGATGTCTCATAGTACGGACATAGCTATTTATTGCCCTGGCCACATCTGCAGGGATCCTGGGCATCTTTCTTTTGGTGTTTTTCAGAGTCAGTAGAAAGGCCTCTAGTGTCTTAAGTTTTCATAACTGTGACTTTAATTGTCTACCGTCTGTACGCTGTTAGTGTCTTAGCGACCGTTCCGCAGGTACATGTTCATTAATTGTTTATGGGTCATTGAACAAGCTTGGGAAACAGAGTCTAAACCCTTTACAATGAAGATCTGTGAAGTTAATTCGTAACAATCCAAATATCTTTGAAAGACAGGGTCCTGAAAAAGGGACGTTTATTTTTTTGCTGAGTTTACTTAAACATCCTGTGTTGTATAATTGTTATTTTACCAGGTACAGCAAGAATGTCTAAAATTGGCATGCCCATCTTTTTGTGAGAAGTTATACTGGTCACTCAACTTAGTAGTTTAAATTGCACTCACTCTAGATTAGGGACTGCAAAAAATGCTTTACTATTGGTTAGTAAATGGTTTATTATTGTTTGAGTAGCGAGTTAATACATGGGGAATACCCAATTTATAAATGCCTTATATAATTGGTTTATTATGGACCCTTAAATTAGTGTTACCAATGTGAGGTAACTGGGTTTATGCAGCATATGTTAGTGCACCGAATCGATTCAAACTAAAGCGTATCGTGTTGGAGCCCATGTATCTGGATACGTATCGAAACGTCTTGAAAGGGAAAGATTCACATCCCTAAATGAAAACCATGATGTAACTCAACGCATCATAAACAAATTGTCATTGTTCTTCAAGTCTGCTCAAATGTACACTTAGCTCGTCAACCTCTTGTTTAACCCTCAAGGCTTCGGCATCGTGAAGCTGGACTTGAAGACCAAGTCTCAGAGTGGAGTGGTGAGTCTTCTGTTTCTGTCCTCGCCTTTTCCACTTCTCTCTCTCTCCCCTCCACTGTACCACCTGCGCTTCCTCGGTTGCTCTTTCTCTCTCTGTTAATGTTAATCGGTTATTAACATTCCTTCTTGCTTAGTAGAACATCTTAGTAGAACATGTTTCTTTCTTTGAGGAAAAAGTATATTGTGATTCTGTGACTGATTTTATAAATAACCCTTCTCTCTCTATGGTACTGTAATAACGACCCTTCTCTCTGGTACTGTAATTGTAAGTCGCTCTGGATAAGAGCGTCTGCTAAATGACTTAAATGTAAATGTAAATGTACTGTAATAACGACCCTTCTCTCTCTCTGGTACTGTAATAACGACCCTTCTCTCTCTCTGGTACTGTAATAACGACCCTTCTCTCTCTCTGGTACTGTAATAACGACCCTTCTCTCTCTCTGGTACTGTAATAACGACCCTTCTCTCTCTCTGGTACTGTAATAACGACCCTTCTCTCTCTCTGGTACTGTAATAACGACCCTTCTCTCTCTCTGGTACTGTAATAACGACCCTTCTAACGGTTTGTAATTCTGAGCTCTAAGGTTCACAGGTTGCTAGGTGATGTTGCTGGCTCTGCTTGGCTTTATGCTTCAGGATAAAGAGATATGACAGGCTGTGTGTGTGTGTGTGAGAGGCAGCTTGTGTTTAAGACTGTGTGTGGGGCCTGTTTGTCTCCATCTGCTTATCCTAACCCCTGCTCTGTCCCCCTGCCTCCTCCTGCCTCCTGGACTGCACTCTATTTTAGATGGTAAGACTCTCCCACAGTGTGCTGATGTCTCTATGTATGTACAACATGATACGTGCTGGAAGATGCATCGACAGACTGTCTGATTTCACTGTTAAGTCTTGTTTTAGCATCCTTGTGTCCAGCAGATGGTACTGTTAGTCTGTTTGCATCTACATCACTGTCCAGTGACTATTATAATTCTGTCCAACTAATTTACATGTATTTCACATCCATTTCTTTGTCCATCTGGATTGACTGGTGTCAATGTCACTTCAACTAATTTCATTTTGTCATCCATTTCTTTGTCCAGCTTCAACCACCGACTGCCATTTGCTGCACCTACACTACTTGAACAAAAGTATGTGGACACCTGCTTGTCGAACATCTCATTCCAAAATCATGGGCATTAATATGGAGTTGGTCCCCCCTTTGCTGCCTCCACTCTTATGGGAAGGCTTTCTACTAGATATTGGAACATTGCTGCAGGGACTTGCTTCCATTCAGCTATGAGCATTAGTGAGGTCGGGCACTGATGTTGGGTGATTAGGCCTGGCTCGCAGTCGGCGTTCCAATTCATCCCAAAGGTGTTCGATGGGGTTGAGGTCAGGGCTCTGCAGGCTAGTCCAGTTTTTCTACACTGGTCTCGACAAATTATTTATTTATGGACCTCACTTTGTGCAGGGGAGCATTGTCATGCTGAAACAGGAAAGGGCCTTCCCCAAACTGTTGCCAAAAAGTTGGAAGCACAGAATATTCTAGAATGTCATTGTATGCTGTAGTTATAAGGTTTCCCTTCACTGGAACTAAGGGGCCTAGCCCGAACCATGAAAAAACAGCCCCAGACCATTATTCCTCCTCCACCACCAAACTTTACAGTTGGGACTATACATTGGGGCAGGTAGCGTTCTCCTGGCATCTGCCAAACCCAGATTTGTCCGTTGGACTGCCAGATGGTGAAGCATGAGTCATCACTCCAGAGAATGCGTTTCCACTGTTCCAGAGTCCAATGGTGGCGAGCCTTTGGTTCACTCCAGACCTGACTGCCCTTGACCAGCACAAAAACATCCTGTGGCGGACTGCAATAGCATCGAACAGTCCCCGCGATATGCAACTGTTCAGCGACGTCAGGAACCAATACACACACAGTCAGTCAGGAAAGCAAACGCTAGCTTTTTCAAACAGAAATTTGCATCTAGTAGCTCTAACTCCAAAAAGTTTGGGGACACTGTAAAGTCCATGGAGAACAAGAGCACCTCCTCCCAGCTGCCCACTGCACTGAGGCTAGGCAACACGGTCACCACGGATAAATCCATGATAATCGAACATTTCAATGAGCATATCTCTACGGCTGGCCATGCTTTCCTCCTGACTAGCCCAACCCCAGCCAACAGCTCCGCAGCTACTTGCCCGAGCCTCCCCAGCTTCTCCTTCACCCAAATCCAGATTGCAGATGTTCTGAAAGAGCTGCAAAACCTGGACCTGAACAAAACAGCTGTGCTAGACAATCTGGACCCTCTCTTTCTAAAATCATCCGCCGCCATTGTTGCAACCCCTATTACCAGTCTGTTCAACCTCTTTCGTATCGTCCAAGATCCCTAAAGATTGGAAAGCTGCCGCGGTCATCCCCCTCTTCAAAGGGGGTGACACTGTAGACCCAAACTGTTATAGGCAGGGCAGGATGGATACAGGTCTATCTAAAGTCTTCGAATGCCAAGTTAATAAACAGATCACTGACCATTTCGAATCCCACCATACCTTCTCCACTGTGCAATCCGGTTTCTGAACTGGTCATGGGTGCACCTCAGCCACACTCAAGGTAGTAAACGATATCATAACCGCCATCGATAGAAGACAGTACTGTGCAGCCGTCTTCATCGACCTGGCCGAGGCCTTCGACTCTGTCAATCACCATATTCTTATCGGCATACTCGATAGCCTTGGTTTCTCAAATGACTGCCTCGCCTGGTTCACCAACTACTTCGCATACAGAGTTCAGTGTGTCAAATCGGAGGGCCTGTTGTCCGGACCTCTGGCAGTCTCTATGGGGGTACCATAGGGTTCAATTCTCGGGCCAACTATTTTCTCTGTATATATCAACGATGTCGCTCTTGCTGATTGTGATTCCCTGATCCACCTCTACACAGACGACACCATTCTGTATACATCTGGCCCTCCTTTGGACACTGTGTTAACTAACCTCCAAACGAGCTTCAATGCCATACAACACTCCTTCCGTGGCCTCCAACTGCTCTTAAACGCTAGCAAAACCAAATGCATGATTTTCATCCGTTCGCTGCCCGCATGACTAGCATCACTACTCTGGACGGTTCTGACCTAGAATATGTGGACAACTCCAAATACCTAGGTGTCTGGCTAGACTGTTAACTCTCCTTCCAGACTCATATCAAACATCTCCATTCCAAAATCAAATCTAGAATCGGCGTTCTATTTCGCAACAAACGCCGCCAAACTTACCCTAGTAAATCCTCGACTTCGGCGATGTCATCTACAAATAGCTTCCAATACTCTACTCAGGCTACATCCAGTTTGCTATCACAGTGCCATCTGTTTTGTTCCCGACATGCCTTATACCACCCACCACTGCAACCTGTATGCTCTAGTCGGCTGGTCCTTGCTACATATTCGTCGCCAGACCCACTGGCTCCAGGTCATCTACAAGTCTATGCTAGGTAAAGCCCCGCCTTATCTCAGCTCGCTGGTCACGATAACAACACCCACCCGTAGCACGTGCTCCAGCAGGTATATCTCACTGGTCATCCCCAAAGCCAACACTCCCTTTGGCTGCCTTTCCTTCCAGTTCTCTGCTGCCAGTGACTGAAACGAATTGCAAAAATCACTGAAGCTGGAGATTTACGTTTCCCTCACTGACTTTAAACATCAGCTATCTGAGCAGCTAACCGTTGGCTGCAGCTGTACATACAGTGCCTTGCGAAAGTATTCGGCCCCCTTGAACTTTGCGACCTTTTGCCACATTTCAGGCTTCAAACATAAAGTTATAAAACTGTATTTTTTTGTGAAGAATCAACAACAAGTGGGACACAATCATGAAGTGGAACGACATTTATTGGATATTTCAAACTTTTTTAACAAATCAAAAACTGAAAAATTGGGCGTGCAAAATTATTCAGCCCCTTTACTTTCAGTGCAGCAAACTCTCTCCAGAAGTTCAGTGAGGATCTCTGAATGACCAATGTTGACCTAAATGACTAATGATGATAAATACAATCCACCTGTGTGTAATCAAGTCTCCGTATAAATGCACCTGCACTGTGATAGTCTCAGAGGTCCGTTAAAAGCGCAGAGAGCATCATGAAGAACAAGGAACACACCAGGCAGGTCCGAGATACCGTTGTGAAGAAGTTTAAAGCCGGATTTGGATACAAAAAGATTTCCCAAGATTTAAACATCCCAAGGAGCATTGTGCAAGCGATAATATTGAAATGGAAGGAGTATCAGACCACTGAAAATCTACCAAGACCTGGCCGTCCTTCTAAACTTTCACCTCGTACAAGGAGAAGACTGATCAGAGATGCAGCCAAGAGCCCCATGATCACTCTGGATGAACTGCAGAGATCTACAGCTGAGGTGGGAGACTCTGTCCATAGGACAACAATCAGTCGTATATTGCACAAATCTGGCCTTTATGGCAGAGTGGCAAGAAGAAAGCCATTTCTTAAAGATATCCATAAAAAGTGTAGTTTAAAGTTTGCCACGAGCCACCTGGGAGACGCACCAAACATGTGGAAGAAGGTGCTCTGGTCAGATGAAACCAAAATTGAACTTTTTGGCAACAATTCAAAACGTTATGTTTGGCGTAAAAGCAACACAGCTCATCACCCTGAACACACCATCCCCATTGTCAAACATGGTGGTGGCAGCATCATGGTTTGGGCCTGCTTTTCTTCAGCAGGGACAGGGAAGACGGTTAAAATTGATGGGAAGATGGATGGAGCCAAATACAGGACCATTCTGGAAGAACCTGATGGAGTCTGCAAAAGACCTGGGACGGAGATTTGTCTTCCAACAAGACAATGATCCAAAACATAAAGCAAAATCTACAATGGAATGGTTCAAAAATAAACATATCCAGGTGTTAGAATGGCCAAGTCAAAGTCCAGACCTGAATCCAATCGAGAATCTGTGGAAAGAACTGAAAACTGCTGTTCAAATGCTCTCCATCCAACCTCACTGAGCTCGAGCTGTTTTGCAAGGAGGAATGGGAAAAAATTTCAGTCTCTCGATGTGCACAACTGATAGAGACATACCCCAAGCGACTTACAGCTGTAATCGCAGCAAAAGGTGACGCTACAAAGTATTAACTTAAGGGGCTGAATAATTTTGCACGCCCAATTTTTCCGTTTTTGATTTTTTTTTAAAAGTTTGAAATATCCAATAAATGTCGTTCCACTTCATGATTGTGTCCCACTTGTTGTTGATTCTTCACAAAAAAAATACAGTTTTATATCTTTATGTTTGAAGCCTGAAATGTGGCAAAAGGTCGCTCTCGATGAACAGTTCTTGTGCTGCTGTTGCTTCCAGAGGCAGTTTGGAACTCTGTAGTGAGTGTTGCAACCGAGGACACACTATTTTTGCGTTCTACGCTCTTCAGCACTCTGCGGTCCTGTTCTGTGAGCTTGTGTGGCCTACCACTTCGCGGCTGAGCTGTTTTTGCGCATAATGTTTCCACTTCACAATAACAGCACTTATTTGACCGGGGCAGCTATATTAGGGCAGTAATCTGACAAACTGACTTGTTGGAAAGGTGGCATCCTATGATGATGCCATGTTGAAAGTAACTGAGCTCTTCAGTAAGGTCATTCTCTTGACAATTTTTGTCTATGGAGATTGCATGTCTGTGTGCTCGAAGTGAGGGATGCAACTGGTGTGTCTGAAATGGCCGAATCCACGAATTTGAAAGGGTATCCACATACTTTTGTGTGTACATATAGTGTTTGTCTATACTTCCTCCTATCCACCCTCCTTACCTTGCATCCCTCACTTTCTTGATCTTTATTTTCCTGGTGAACCTTTTCATGCTCCATTACCTGTAATCTGTTTTCTGTGTTTCTCCTTACATCGTTCGTTAATCATACAAGGTGTCCTCTTTTGCTGTAAGCAAAAAACTTCCCTTTTCAAAAATCTGCTTTTCTAGATCTCACTCACTTTAAACTATTTGACCAACTCTCCTCTCCACCATCTCTTGCCTCATACATTTTCCTCTTTTTCCTCACTCTCTCCCGCCCTCTCTTCTCTCCCCCTCAGGAGTTCAACACATCAGGTTCCAGTAACACAGACACAGGGAAGGCAGCTGGTAACCTGGAGACCAAGTACAAGATGAAGGAGCTGGGCCTGAGCTTCAATCAGAAGTGGAACACCGACAACACTCTGGCTACAGAGGTCACTGTGGAGGACCAGCTGGCTCAGGGACTCAAGCTGGCTCTGGACACATCCTTCGTACCAAACACTGGGTGAGAGAGGGACATCAAACTGTTAATGACATACCACGTTATTCCTTTTGACAAAAAATATGAAATGATTTAGGATTTATTAATGAAATATGTTATCGCCTTTCTTTTTTTGGAGTGTGAAGGATCAGATATGAAAGTTTATTTGTTGGGTGTCTCCTCTCCATCTGTCCTCAGCAAGAAGAGTGGCAAGCTGAAGACTGGCTACAAGCGTGACTTCCTTAATGTGGGCTGTGACGTCGACTTCGAGGGTCCCATCATCCACGCAGCCGCAGTGGTGGGCTATGAGGGCTGGCTGGCCGGGTACCAGATGGCCTTTGACACGGCCAAGTCCAAACTGGCCCAGAACAACTTCGCCCTGGGATACAAGGCTGGAGACTTCCAGCTCCACACCAACGTGTGAGTATCTCAATGCAGTGGATCTTGCCTAGAAACACTGGATTTATTTTTGAGTGAGTCATCAGAAATGTGGAATGTGTTAGATGGTAAAGTTTGGGAACCGTGGCTGATGTTGCCCCGTGTCTCTCAGCAGTAATGGTATGGAGGTTAGAGTAGGAAGGAGTTTCTGTGTTACCTTCCCTCTCTTTCAGTAATGACGGAACAGAATTAAGAGTGTTCCAACCACCAGAAGGTGTCTAGGAGTATGAACTAGGGGTTGATTTGGGCATGTCTGTTAACTGCTCTCTCTCCTCTCTCAGTAACGATGGGACTGAATTTGGGGGTTCTATCTACCAGAAGGTAGATGACCAGCTGGAGACGGCGGTCACTCTGGCCTGGACGGCCGGCAGCAACAACACACGCTTCGGCATCGCAGCCAAATACGCTCTAGACAAAGATGCTTCCCTGTCTGTGAGTAACACACACTTACATTTACACACACGTTCCATTTACACGCTTTACCCTGGTGGGACTTCAGCCAGCTTTACAGACTAACACACATTCTCTGGCTGTCTCTAACTGTGTCTCCCCCTGCAGGCCAAAGTGAATAACGCCAGCCTGATTGGAGTCGGTTACACCCAGAGCCTCAGGCCAGGTGAGTAACAATCACAACAGAGAAGGTTATGATCTAAGCACAACCGTCATTTTAGGTCTAGCTGTAGTGTTTAACACCTCCAGTAATATTATTCTCCTCTGTGCGTGTAGGTGTGAAGGTGACTCTGTCAGCCCTGATCGATGGGAAGAACTTCAACACCGGCGGTCACAAGGTTGGCCTGGGCTTCGAGCTGGAGGCATAAAGCAGGAACAAGACCCACCAACCAAGAGAAGAGCTCAGAACCAATCACACCTCTATTCCCAACCACATGCAAACCCTACCAAAGCCCTTATCCAAAACCATCTTCATGTAGCCTCTCCATTCCTGCACCTCTGTCTCTCTCACACACACACACACACACACACACATTAAGTGTTTAGGCAGGAATAGTCAAACCTGTGGCAGCCATGTCCGTCATGACTGAAGTAGCGAAATAACCTGAATGAATACTGAGAGACATTCTGTAATGTCATGGCCATTATATATTCTAGTCTTTGGTTTAGATAGTTAGCTACCACTACCGTTCATCTTGTTTTAAAGAACGTGTTTCAGTCTTAGAGGGGAAAGGCAGGCACATAAGATGGATACCTCCCCTTTAACTGACGTTGTACAGAAACGCAGGGGAGTTGTCATCTGACTGGTAACTGAAGGGTCACCTCTCAGTAGGGGTTTGGGGGAGTAGTCCTTGGGAAACTTGTAGCTCATGTATGCTTATGTACGTTTGTGTATATATTCCCCTTCGTCTTTCATTGTAAAAATGTCTGAATGAATATCTGGGGTAGAACGGAAGGCTTGGTAAGAATGGAAGCCTCATGCATTTGATGTCCAGTGTTCCCTCTGTCGGTCTGTTTCGTTTGTATTGGTTTGAGTATCAAATGTTGTATTTTGGTTGTGCTGTTGTCAGTCGTGGACCATGGTATCAGTTAAACTAGGTGTGATCATAGGATGTTTTAGTGATGTTGGACATTATGTACGACTCCATTGTATGTTTTCATATCACGGATGTAAACCGTTGTTGGTTTTGGTCGGCTGGGTGGAAAGAGACCGGTTAAAGCCAGAACAAACAGTTCTTACGCCAACCCTATCTCATTTCAGACAATTTATGTTTTAATTCCTCATTTGACTGAGGTGAGATTTTAATTGAGTCCAACCTTGAGAAGGAATCCACCATTTGACCACTGCTACCATCTGCTGTTACTGTAACCACTGAACAATAGGGGCGTCTGCAGTAGAGTTTCAGTAAGATAAGTATCGTCCACTGAATGCAGTTCTACATGTGTCCCGAAACACTCAAATATTTTCCTCTCCTTTGCTCGGTTGCCACGCTTCTGTATATGCCAGCTGGTAGGTGAAAATAATATGGTGGAATCTTCCAGTAGGTTAGAATAGGTGGCATTTCTACAGTGTTGCTTTCATCTATCTAGTTGAGATCTGTAGTCACGTGAAGAGGGACATGGACATGGCGCTATTTGAGAGTATTTTGAGCGACTTATGAGTTAGAATTTTTGTTCAGGGATTTCATTTAGTCCGTTCTAAAATGAGTGTCTTGGTGCCATTCTAGAATGTTGTTGCTCATGCTACTTTGGACCGACACCCCTTCTTGGCTGCCATCGGTCCCATTGGAAGCCAATCAACACTCCCTGTCATCCCCACTCTCTGTACATAGTATACATATTCTCCTCTTAGTTTCACCACTCCTACAGTCAGAAAACACTTGAAGGGATCATGTCAGAGGCCGTTGTGTGGAACTCTTACCAAGTCATAAACCAGTTATCCATTGATCTTTGTTTTCTTTCCATTTGTTGACATAATTCAATCACTTTGATTTTGTGTGTTTAGACACAGTACCACATTTTTTCCAACTTCAAGTAATGGAATTCTAATAAATAAACACATTGACTTGATCATGTCATGTCTTTTGTTTCTCGGAAGACATGAGAATATTTTCACGCTGAAGTGAGAATAGTAGTGATAATTGCAGTATTTGGTTGTTGTAATAGTTTCCATATGTATTTTGAATTTCTAATTCTGCTTCTGCAGTCTGTCCCCAACCCTTGGTCACTGTCGACCAGACAGACTGCAGTCTGTCCCAAACCCTTGGTCACTGTCGACCAGACAGACTGCAGTCTGTCCCAAACCCTTGGTCACTGTCGACCAGACAGACTGCAGTCTGTCCCAAACCCTTGGTCACTGTCGACCAGACAGACTGCAGTCTGTCCCCAACCCTTGGTCACTGTGGCCCAGACAGACTGCAGTCTGTCCCCAACCCTTGGTCACTGTCGACCAGACAGACTGCAGTCTGTCCCCAACCCTTGGTCACTGTGGCCCAGACAGACTGCAGTCTGTCCCCAACCCTTGGTCACTGTCGACCAGACAGACTACAGTCTGTCCCAAACCCTTGGTCACTGTCGACCAGACAGACTGCAGTCTGTCCCAAACCCTTGGTCACTGTCGACCAGACAGACTACAGTCTGTCCCAAACCCTTGGTCACTGTCGACCAGACAGACTGCAGTCTGTCCCCAACCCTTGGTCACTGTCGACCAGACAGACTGCAGTCTGTCCCCAACCCTTGGTCACTGTCGACCAGACAGACTGCAGTCTGTCCCAAACCCTTGGTCACTGTCGACCAGACAGACTGCAGTCTGTCCCCAACCCTTGGTCACTGTCGACCAGACAGACTGCAGTCTGTCCCAAACCCTTGGTCACTGTCGACCAGACAGACTGCAGTCTGTCCCAAACCCTTGGTCACTGTCGACCAGACAGACTGCAGTCTGTCCCCAACCCTTGGTCACTGTCGACCAGACAGACTGCAGTCTGTCCCCAACCCTTGGTCACTGTCGACCAGACAGACTGCAGTCTGTCCCAAACCCTTGGTCACTGTCGACCAGACAGACTGCAGTCTGTCCCAAACCCTTGGTCACTGTCGACCAGACAGACTGCAGTCTGTCCCAAACCCTTGGTCACTGTCGACCAGACAGACTGCAGTCTGTCCCAAACCCTTGGTCACTGTCGACCAGACAGACTGCAGTCTGTCCCAACCCTTGGTCACTGTCGACCAGACAGACTGCAGTCTGTCCCAAACCCTTGGTCACTGTCGACCAGACAGACTGCAGTCTGTCCCAAACCCTTGGTCACTGTCGACCAGACAGACTGCAGTCTGTCCCCAACCCTTGGTCACTGTGGCCCAGACAGACTGCAGTCTGTCCCCAACCCTTGGTCACTGTCGACCAGACAGACTGCAGTCTGTCCCAAACCCTTGGTCACTGTCGACCAGACAGACTGCAGTCTGTCCCAAACCCTTGGTCACTGTCGACCAGACAGACTGCAGTCTGTCCCAAACCCTTGGTCACTGTCGACCAGACAGACTGCAGTCTGTCCCCAACCCTTGGTCACTGTCGACCAGACAGACTGCAGTCTGTCCCCAACCCTTGGTCACTGTCGACCAGACAGACTGCAGTCTGTCCCAAACCCTTGGTCACTGTCGACCAGACAGACTGCAGTCTGTCCCCAACCCTTGGTCACTGTCGACCAGACAGACTGCAGTCTGTCCCCAACCCTTGGTCACTGTCGACCAGACAGACTGCAGTCTGTCCCAAACCCTTGGTCACTGTCGACCAGACAGACTGCAGTCTGTCCCAAACCCTTGGTCACTGTCGACCAGACAGACTGCAGTCTGTCCCAAACCCTGGTCACTGTCGACCAGACAGACTGCAGTCTGTCCCAAACCCTTGGTCACTGTCGACCAGACAGACTGCAGTCTGTCCCAAACCCTTGGTCACTGTCGACCAGACAGACTGCAGTCTGTCCCCAACCCTTGGTCACTGTCGACCAGACAGACTGCAGTCTGTCCCAAACCCTTGGTCACTGTCGACCAGACAGACTGCAGTCTGTCCCAAACCCTTGGTCACTGTCGACCAGACAGACTGCAGTCTGTCCCCAACCCTTGGTCACTGTGGCCCAGACAGACTGCAGTCTGTCCCCAACCCTTGGTCACTGTCGACCAGACAGACTGCAGTCTGTCCCAAACCCTTGGTCACTGTCGACCAGACAGACTGCAGTCTGTCCCAAACCCTTGGTCACTGTCGACCAGACAGACTGCAGTCTGTCCCAAACCCTTGGTCACTGTCGACCAGACAGACTGCAGTCTGTCCCCAACCCTTGGTCACTGTCGACCAGACAGACTGCAGTCTGTCCCAAACCCTTGGTCACTGTCGACCAGACAGACTGCAGTCTGTCCCAAACCCTTGGTCACTGTCGACCAGACAGACTGCAGTCTGTCCCCAACCCTTGGTCACTGTGGCCCAGACAGACTGCAGTCTGTCCCCAACCCTTGGTCACTGTCGACCAGACAGACTGCAGTCTGTCCCAAACCCTTGGTCACTGTGGCCCAGACAGACTGCAGTCTGTCCCCAACCCTTGGTCACTGTCGACCAGACAGACTGCAGTCTGTCCCAAACCCTTGGTCACTGTCGACCAGACAGACTGCAGTCTGTCCCAAACCCTTGGTCACTGTCGACCAGACAGACTGCAGTCTGTCCCAAACCCTTGGTCACTGTCGACCAGACAGACTGCAGTCTGTCCCCAACCCTTGGTCACTGTCGACCAGACAGACTGCAGTCTGTCCCCAACCCTTGGTCACTGTCGACCAGACAGACTGCAGTCTGTCCCCAACCCTTGGTCACTGTGGCCCAGACAGACTGCAGTCTGTCCCCAACCCTTGGTCACTGTCGACCAGACAGACTGCAGTCTGTCCCCAACCCTTGGTCACTGTGGCCCAGACAGACTGCAGTCTGTCCCCAACCCTTGGTCACTGTCGACCAGACAGACTACAGTCTGTCCCAAACCCTTGGTCACTGTCGACCAGACAGACTGCAGTCTGTCCCAAACCCTTGGTCACTGTCGACCAGACAGACTACAGTCTGTCCCAAACCCTTGGTCACTGTCGACCAGACAGACTGCAGTCTGTCCCCAACCCTTGGTCACTGTCGACCAGACAGACTGCAGTCTGTCCCCAACCCTTGGTCACTGTCGACCAGACAGACTGCAGTCTGTCCCAAACCCTTGGTCACTGTCGACCAGACAGACTGCAGTCTGTCCCCAACCCTTGGTCACTGTCGACCAGACAGACTGCAGTCTGTCCCAAACCCTTGGTCACTGTCGACCAGACAGACTGCAGTCTGTCCCAAACCCTTGGTCACTGTCGACCAGACAGACTGCAGTCTGTCCCCAACCCTTGGTCACTGTCGACCAGACAGACTGCAGTCTGTCCCAAACCCTTGGTCACTGTCGACCAGACAGACTGCAGTCTGTCCCAAACCCTTGGTCACTGTCGACCAGACAGACTGCAGTCTGTCCCAAACCCTTGGTCACTGTCGACCAGACAGACTGCAGTCTGTCCCAAACCCTTGGTCACTGTCGACCAGACAGACTGCAGTCTGTCCCAAACCCTTGGTCACTGTCGACCAGACAGACTGCAGTCTGTCCCCAACCCTTGGTCACTGTCGACCAGACAGACTGCAGTCTGTCCCAAACCCTTGGTCACTGTCGACCAGACAGACTGCAGTCTGTCCCAAACCCTTGGTCACTGTCGACCAGACAGACTGCAGTCTGTCCCCAACCCTTGGTCACTGTGGCCCAGACAGACTGCAGTCTGTCCCCAACCCTTGGTCACTGTCGACCAGACAGACTGCAGTCTGTCCCAAACCCTTGGTCACTGTCGACCAGACAGACTGCAGTCTGTCCCAAACCCTTGGTCACTGTCGACCAGACAGACTGCAGTCTGTCCCAAACCCTTGGTCACTGTCGACCAGACAGACTGCAGTCTGTCCCCAACCCTTGGTCACTGTCGACCAGACAGACTGCAGTCTGTCCCCAACCCTTGGTCACTGTCGACCAGACAGACTGCAGTCTGTCCCAAACCCTTGGTCACTGTCGACCAGACAGACTGCAGTCTGTCCCCAACCCTTGGTCACTGTCGACCAGACAGACTGCAGTCTGTCCCAAACCCTTGGTCACTGACGACCAGACAGACTACAGTCTGTCCCAAACCCTTGGTCACTGACGACCAGACAGACCCAAACCCTTGGTCACTGTCGACCAGACAGACTGCAGTCTGTCCCAAACCCTTGGTCACTGTCGACCAGACAGACTGCAGTCTGTCCCCAACCCTTGGTCACTGTCGACCAGACAGACTGCAGTCTGTCCCCAACCCTTGGTCACTGTCGACCAGACAGACTGCAGTCTGTCCCAAACCCTTGGTCACTGTCGACCAGACAGACTGCAGTCTGTCCCCAACCCTTGGTCACTGTCGACCAGACAGACTGCAGTCTGTCCCCAACCCTTGGTCACTGTCGACCAGACAGACTGCAGTCTGTCCCCAACCCTTGGTCACTGTCGACCAGACAGACTGCAGTCTGTCCCAAACCCTTGGTCGACCAGACAGACTGCAGTCTGTCCCAAACCCTTGGTCACTGTCGACCAGACAGACTGCAGTCTGTCCCCAACCCTTGGTCACTGTGGACCAGACAGACTGCAGTCTGTCCCAAACCCTTGGTCACTGTCGACCAGACAGACTGCAGTCTGTCCCAAACCCTTGGTCACTGTCGACCAGACAGACTGCAGTCTGTCCCCAACCCTTGGTCACTGTCGACCAGACAGACTGCAGTCTGTCCCAAACCCTTGGTCACTGTCGACCAGACAGACTGCAGTCTGTCCCCAACCCTTGGTCACTGTCGACCAGACAGACTGCAGTCTGTCCCCAACCCTTGGTCACTGTCGACCAGACAGACTGCAGTCTGTCCCAAACCCTTGGTCACTGTCGACCAGACAGACTGCAGTCTGTCCCCAACCCTTGGTCACTGTCGACCAGACAGACTGCAGTCTGTCCCCAACCCTTGGTCACTGTCGACCAGACAGACTGCAGTCTGTCCCCAACCCTTGGTCACTGTCAACCAGACAGACTGCAGTCTGTCCCCAACCCTTGGTCACTGTGGACCAGACAGACTGCAGTCTGTCCCCAACCCTTGGTCACTGTCGACCAGACAGACTGCAGTCTGTCCCCAACCCTTGGTCACTGTCGACCAGACAGACTGCTGTCTGTCCCCAACCCTTGGTCACTGTCGACCAGACAGACTGCAGTCTGTCCCCAACCCTTGGTCACTGTCGACCAGACAGACTGCAGTCTGTCCCCAACCCTTGGTCACTGTCGACCAGACAGACTGCAGTCTGTCCCCAACCCTTGGTCACTGTCGACCAGACAGACTGCAGTCTGTCCCCAACCCTTGGTCCCTGTCGACCAGACAGACTGCAGTCTGTCCCCAACCCTTGGTCACTGTCGACCAGACAGACTGCAGTCTGTCCCCAACCCTTGGTCACTGTCAACCAGACAGACTGCAGTCTGTCCCCAACCCTTGGTCACTGTCGACCAGACAGACTGCAGTCTGTCCCCAACCCTTGGTCACTGTCGACCAGACAGACTAATCATTTAGACAGGATGATAGTTTAATCAATACATTATTTTTGTTAACAAAATGCATCAAATACTGCATCACATTTTCCTGATCTGCTGTTGTCAATGCCACAGGCAGACTCATTTGGTCCAATCACTTCTCTCGTCCTCTATCAGGAGTGGGTCTGTCTATTACCGTCGGTATTTTGACTAACAGCATCGTGGGAGAAGGGCACAGCCGTGTCTCACCATAACATCTGATTGTGACTTCACTCTGTACATGTGCAGGCTAGGATATTATCCCAACCTCACCTCTCTCTTTTCCCTCTAATACCAAAATGGTCATTATCTATTCGTCCAGTAATCAAGGGTCATGTTTGGGAGGTTCAGTTACAGAATGTAGAAAACATGATTATCGGACATGGAGATACTCCTCATTCTCAGACATACACCTTTTTATTTAAAAATGTTTTTCAAGGATGGGTTCTGGCTTGTAACGTTGGTAATGTTTGCTTGGTGGATCATAAGAAACACCAAAAGGATATGGACCAGAACTGTCTTTTCTCAGGAGACATCTCATCTAATCACACCATTTCCCTGCAGTTCTAAGTCTCTCATAGCAAATTGACCCTAGCAACCACCTGTTTACAGCCTGTCCGGGAATACACGTGGCCCCCTACCACAGGGTAGTACTCTATCTCCCCCGCCAGCCTCTCAACGTTGGTACGGTCCGGGTAGAACCCCTCCCTTGTCATCTCATCCAGGAAGCACTCCATCACGTGACCTTTCTCCAGCAGGGTCATTGGTAAGAGTTCAGCTTCTGCCCACAGTGGGTGGAGCTTCACCAGAGTGTTGCGCAACAACGGATTCAGCTCCTTGACGAGTTTGGCGTGGTGTCCAGATGCGGTCATCATGGAGTCGCTGGAGGAGTTGTACAGCAGGTGCATGGTGATGTGGGTGTGTCCTTGGTTGCTCAGGAACAGGTAGACTGCGTTCAGGTATTCGTTGGAGCGGTTTGAGCGGACCAAGTCACTCAATGCATCAAGAAGCTCTGGGTAAAGGTGCTCTGCTTCGTCAAAGATGAAAATAGGAATTTTCTCCTCCTCTTCTGCTCTCAGCACTGTCTCTGACACTAAGATCGACAGGGCTCGGGCGCAGCGCCAGGCTTCGTCCTCCAGGGGGCAGTGGTGCAACACAAAGTACTGTAGAACCAGGGGCTCGCCTACCACCGAGCGGAAGTGGCCAGCCAGGAGTCGCCCTACGTGGCTCTTCCCCACGCCACTGGGTCCGTGTAAGGAGAGGACCAGGGGTTTACTGTGGACGTAGGTAGAGAGGTAGTCTCTGAGCTGGGCTAACAGAGCATCCATCGCCCCCTGCTGGCCAAACACCTCCCTACACAGAGTCTTCTCTAATCCCCCCAGGTCATACTTCAGGACGTGGTCATCAAGGTTCTCTATGGCATTATACACCTGGAGTGAAGGAGGGAGGGAGGATAGAAAGTACAGAATGAGACAAACACAGGCAAAGAGGATGACGAAGATGAACCACACACACACACACATTCATTCATTACCTGGAAGAAGAGGATGGTGCAGAGGAGGAAGAGGCAGATCTTTGCTCGGCTGTGTTCCTGTACGACGGGGGCCTTGCGCCCCCCTCCACTGGGGAACATGACCCGCCGCGACTTCTTCTTCTTCATCTTTAGGAAGAGCGACGATAAGGCAGAGGGGGAGCTGGAGGGGGTCTCGAAGGTGAAGATTTTGGGGCTGCTGCGAACAGGGGCACCAGTGTGGAGACCAGCCCCTAACACTAGCCCTCCTCCCCCCAGCCCGGCCAACTCCAGCCGTCGTTTCTTCATGGCCTGGTACTTCTGTTTGATGCGAACCACAGTACGCAGAGAGGACGAGAACTGGCAGAAACTCTGAGCGCCTTTCCCCGACCCCCTCGTTTCACTTTCTCCTTCTTCATCTTTCTCCTCGTTCATCTCTCTGTCTATCTGGGACCCAAACATTCTGTCATAAACATCCTGGTCGCCCATCTGAAGGAGGAAAAGAGAGAGGAGTAGAGGGGTTATTTATTTAATTACAGTCAGGATCACAATCTGTTGTTTTTTTTTCCTCAAGAGAAAGAAAAATATGTTCTACTAAGCAAGAATGAATGTTAATGATTGATTATCTTCTCTTAGATGCATAGGTTATAATATGATTTATTATTATTATTCATATATTATTATTAAACATGCTATAGGTGAATGCTCATGTTTAGCCGAGGTTATGATTTACTGTGGTGGTAAAGTTTAAATGGAAACCCAGTGGGTTACAGCTTGTCTCCTGCAACTTCCTTCTTAAACTTGACTTGCTAAACTAACTGCCTGTCACTGAACAGATAGACGGGTGGGAAATATCCAATAATACACAATGTTAGTCAAATATGTCAGCATCACATAGTACCTGATAACGTGACCTGGGAATGTAATTGTGTAAATATCTTTGACAAATATCCTTTTCAGTTGAAGTTGTGACATTGCACTTAGTTGCGTAATCCTTTCATTGCTGCTCAAACAGTCATTATATGAAGTCAGACTTGGTGTGTGTGTGGTTAATACTACCCTCAGCCATTTCCCCTAGTCAGATAAAGGGTCAGATACTGAGACATACCAGTCTGTGAGAACTCAGTTCATGTAACGTTTGACTCAATACATTTCAATTGACCTACAAAGGTATCAGAGCATTTTCTCCCCTGATTGACAGATAATGATTACAGGAATACAAGTGAAGCTGTTGATCATGCCTTGCAGTTGCGACAAGAGTTCTGTGTGGTATGAAATTCAATTAACACAGTTATTTCAGCACAGTTTTTAAACACAAAACACTACAAAGATATATTGTCCTGTGTCACGGGAGACGATGCTTGGCCTGTGTCACGGGAGACGATGCTTGGTCTGTGTCACGGGAGACGATGCTTGGTCTGTGTCACGGGAGACGATGCTTGGCCTGTGTCACGGGAGACGATGCTTGGCCTGTGTCACGGGAGACGATGCTTGGCCTGTGTCACGGGAGACGATGCTTGGTCTGTGTCACGGGAGACGATGCTTGGTCTGTGTCACGGGAGACGATGCTTGGCCTGTGTCACGGGAGACGATGCTTGGTCTGTGTCACGGGAGACGATGCTTGGTCTGTGTCACGGGAGACGATGCTTGGCCTGTGTCACGGGAGACGATGCTTGGCCTGTGTCACGGGAGACGATGCTTGGTCTGTGTCACGGGAGACGATGCTTGGTCTGTGTCACGGGAGACGATGCTTGGTCTGTGTCACGGGAGACGATGCTTGGTCTGTGTCACGGGAGACGATGCTTGGCCTGTGTCACGGGAGACGATGCTTGGCCTGTGTCACGGGAGACGATGCTTGGTCTGTGTCACGGGAGACGATGCTTGGCCTGTGTCACGGGAGACGATGCTTGGGGGCCTATGGAGGTTCACTACCAGGTGTGCAGCACTGTAGCTGATGAAGTCCATTCTTTGCCACAATGACACAAAATAGTACTAGCCTGTACCGGTATGTTATCATTATAGTGCATTTATTTACAAAGTCTGATCAAGGCCTTACAGCTAATTACAGGAACTAACCCAATTACAACCCAAATAACACTATCAGTAATACAAATGCAATCTATGCGTATTGTTAGGTTCAAATTTTTCAGAGTAAATATCTCACGGACACTAGAGAAGCTTAACCAAGTTGAATTGTTCCCAAAGGGTCGTTACAGCTGTAATTTAGACACAGACATGGCTTCCCCTGTGGTGGTATTCATACCCCACTTTGGGTGGAGTCTCCTCCTTATCTCTAAACATTGCATCCTTCCTGCTAAGCAGGGAACTGAGTGATATGAGCCTTCAACGGTTTCTCCCCTTATCAGTACTGTCACTTGCAATTGTTTTCCCTGCACTCAGCCCCTCATTATGGCACCCCTCATGTCTCTTGTGTAACTAATGTTCCTATTCTCTGAGTATAACAATGTTCAAAGTTCATCCCAGAATCCAACAGTATACACAACAAAAATATATAGTAAAAAGTAGATGGCAGTAGATATATTACAATGAGCGATGTCAAGAATCCAGTATATGAATACACAGTGTGAAAAAGAGTATAAAAGAAACAGGATGTGTCCAGTGTTTAATGTCTCTATATACATGGGACAGCAGCGTTGTCTGTGTGTGTATGTGTTTTGTGTGAGTGAGTCTTACTACTGGAGATGGGGTGATGGCTGGAGGTAGAGGCTGTTTTTCAGTCTCTCGGTCCCCGCTTTGATGCACCTGTACCGTCTCTGTCTGCTGGATGGTAGCAGAGTGAACAAACCATGGCTCAGGTGGCTGACGTCCTTGATGATCTTCCTGGCCCTCTTTTGACACTGAGTGCTGTAAATGTCCTGGATGGCAGGCAGCGTTCCCCTGGTGATGCGTTGGGTTGACCGCACCACCCTCTGTAGAGCCATTCGGTTGAGGGCGGTGCAGTTGCTAGACAGCATGTTCTCAATGGTGCATTTGTAGAAGTTAGTGAGGGTCTTAGGGGCAATGGCGTATTTCTTCACCCGCCTGATGTTGTAAAGATGCTGTTGTGCCTTCTTCACCACAGTGTCGGTGGTGAAGAAGGTCCTCAGTGATGTGCACGCCAAGGAACTTGAAGCTTTTGACCCACTCCGCTGCAGCCCTGTCGATGTGGATGGGGGCTTGCTCCTTCTTCTGTCTCATGTAGTCTACGATAAACTCCTTAGTTTTTTTTTAAGTTGAGGGAGAGATTCTTTTTCTGGCACCACTCCGCCAGGGTCCTCACCTCCTCCCTGTCGTCTATCTCATCATTGTTGGTAAACAGGCTGTCGTGTCGTCAGCTAACTTGATGAATGAGTTGGAGTCATACATAGCCAAGCAGTCATAGGTTATCATGGAGTACAGGAGGGGGCTGAGCACACACCCCTTGGGGTCCCCCGTGTTAGAGCCCTGCACAGGAATGAATTTTAAACCCAAGCCCAACACATGCCCACAACGATCAGGCCCTACCCTACCCAGGCCCGATTGCTTCTGACAAATTTAAGGCTCGGCCCAGCACTGCCCGAAACCCCAAATCAGAAATAACTTCCTCCGTTAGTAAATCCATTAGCTGCTCCTCTCTGTCTGTCATTCACTCCCTGCGCACATCTCGCTCTTCATGCACTCTGCTCATGGCAGCTTTGAGTCTGTGAGTATCTATAGCAACTGCTCTGCTTGGGCTGCTCTGCTTAATGAAGAGAAATGAAAGAAAACTCACTGAAAACTGTCAAAACTCAAGGAACACTATTACTGTTTTCTGTGAAATAATCTATCCTGTTTTAAATGACGAGGTTGAAGCACTTCTGACACCATGTTATAATCTTAGTCAGATATGACTGTGCTGTGCAGCAGAGCATGAGCAAATGGCTCAGCTTCAAAATGTTCCTGATCAATTTAGTAACTACCAAAACAAAGAAAGTCACACACTCCATGTATAAACCCCCAGCAACCTAATGGGTATTTACCAATGTTTCAGCATCACTGTGCCTTCCTCAGGGTGATGTCATGAATACTTGAACCAGGTTATGTAGACAAACAGTGCAATTAGTGCAACCAATGACAATAGTGAGGGGTGTTTCATAATGATTAAGTTAATTCAAATGAATTAGTTAAACTGTTAAAAAATATTATATGGCATATTAAATATATCACACTATTGCTATCATATAGAAACATCATGGAATATTGTACATCATATTAGCATCAACATACATTATTGTTTCATTCAATTTCACATAATTTCATGTTTGTTACATGTAATCTTTTGGTTCAACCTTAATGTGTAATGAGCATCATCAACAGGGGGAACATATTAGTTGTACACTAATAAGCTGTAGAAATAATATATCAATTTATAAAACTTGTTCATAAAGGAAAAATACGTTCATAAGAAGGGCCTGAGATCAAAGTCAATATTCAGGCAACTAGGGGTCAATGTTATTAGATAGGATATCCAGTAAGCCTCCCTTTGTAGTAGTAGGATCTCAATGTTACCTCCTCTCCTTGGTAGAGCAACATGCTCAATGCCTGTGTATTTGAGGGAGGAGATGGGATGGTTAGCTTTAACAAAGTGAGCTGCTACTGGATAATCAATGTTCTTACACCTGATTGAGCTGCGGTGTTCAGCTATGCGTTGTTTTAATTGTCTTTTCGTTTGTCTTACGTGGGCTTTTCCACATGAACAGGTGATGAGATTACTCCCTCGGTCTTGCATGAGATGATACCCCTAACAGGGATCTTTCAAGCTGTATATGAATGTTTGAAGAAAGATGTTTTTATGGTGCTATTAAATCAAATCAAATTTTATTTGTCACATACACATGGTTAGCAGATGTTAATGCGAGTGTAGCGAAATGCTTGTGCTTCTAGTTCCGACAATGCAGTGATAACCAACAAGTAATCTAACTAACAATTCCAAAACTACTGTCTTATACACAGTGTAAGGGGATGAAGAATATGTACATTTACATTACATTTAAGTCATTTAGCAGACGCTCTTATCCAGAGCGACTTACAAATTGGTGCATTCACCTTATGACATCCAGTGGAACAGCCACTTTACAATAGTGCATCTAAATATTTTAAGGGGGGGGGGGGGTGAGAAGGATTACTTACCCTATCCTAGGTATTCCTTAAAGAGGTGGGGTTTCAGGTGTCTCCGGAAGGTGGTGATTGACTCCGCTGTCCTGGCGTCGTGAGGGAGTTTGTTCCACCATTGGGGGCCAGAGCAGCGAACAGTTTTGACTGGGCTGAGCGGGAACTGTACTTCCTCAGTGGTAGGGAGGCGAGCAGGCCAGAGGTGGATGAACGCAGTGCCCTTGTTTGGGTGTAGGGCCTGATCAGAGCCTGGAGGTACTGAGGTGCCGTTCCCCTCACAGCTCCGTAGGCAAGCACCATGGTCTTGTAGCGGATGCGAGCTTCAACTGGAAGCCAGTGGAGAGAGCGGAGGAGCGGGGTGACGTGAGAGAACTTGGGAAGGTTGAACACCAGACGGGCTGCGGCGTTCTGGATGAGTTGTAGGGGTTTAATGGCACAGGCAGGGAGCCCAGCCAACAGCGAGTTGCAGTAATCCAGACGGGAGATGACAAGTGCCTGGATTAGGACCTGCGCCACTTCCTGTGTGAGGCAGGGTCGTACTCTGCGGATGTTGTAGAGCATGAACCTACAGGAACGGGCCACC
Organism: Oncorhynchus keta; assembly: GCF_023373465.1. Taxonomy (NCBI): domain Eukaryota; kingdom Metazoa; phylum Chordata; class Actinopteri; order Salmoniformes; family Salmonidae; genus Oncorhynchus; species Oncorhynchus keta. The sequence goes on from NC_068432.1 coordinate 38,721,898, forward strand.
GCCTTGATGTTAGTTGAGAACGACAGGGTGTTGTCCAGGATCACGCCAAGGTTCTTAGCGTATGTACATAAGGATATATGAATGAGTGATGGTACAGGGCAGCATACAGTAGATGGTATCGAGTACAGTATATACATATGAGATGAGTATGTAGACAAAGTAAACAAAGTGGCATAGTTAAAGTGGCTAGTGATACATGTATTACATAAGGATGCAGTCGATGATATAGAGTACAGTATATACGTATGCATATGAGATGAATAATGTAGGGTAAGTAACATTATATAAGGTAGCATTGTTTAAAGTGGCTAGTGATATATTTACATCATTTCCCATCAATTCCCATTATTAAAGTGGCTGGAGTTGGGTCAGTGTCAATGACAGTGTGTTGGCAGCAGCCACTCAATGTTAGTGGTGGCTGTTTAACAGTCTGATGGCCTTGAGATAGAAGCTGTTTTTCAGTCTCTCGGTCCCAGCTTTGATGCACCTGTACTGACCTCGCCTTCTGGATGATAGCGGGGTGAACAGGCAGTGGCTCGGGTGGTTGATGTCCTTGATGATCTTTATGGCCTTCCTGTAACATCGGGTGGTGTAGGTGTCCTGGAGGGCAGGTAGTTTGCCCCCGGTGATGCGTTGTGCAGACCTCACTACCCTCTGGAGAGCCTTACGGTTGAGGGCGGAGCAGTTGCCGTACCAGGCGGTGATACAGCCCACCAGGATGCTCTCGATTGTGCATCTGTAGAAGTTTGTGAGTGCTTTTGGTGACAAGCCGAATTTCTTCAGCCTCCTGAGGTTGAAGAGGCGCTGCTGCGCCTTCTTCACGACGCTGTCAGTGTGAGTGGACCAATTCAGTGCGCATGAGCCACATTTGTAATTCACATTTGGGATAGGTGTCAAGAGTGTCTGAGTGGGCTCAGGGGGCAGGTCAGATCTCACCTAACTATCTCCAGTATTGCGACCACGCTTATAGACCACCAGTGGCGGTTCCTTGAAGAGATGTGCATTTTTTTGTTGATTTTTTATTCTACCCATTAGGTTGCTGGGGGTTTATACATGGAGTGTGTGACGTTCTTTGTTTTGGTAGTTTGTAGTTTGTTCGCCGTTGGTCAGCACCTCCACACAGGCTAGTTTTTCTGGGTGTGCGCCAGCTCATGTTTTTTAATCTACTAGTGATCAATTTAGTGACACCCAAGCCCTGCCTGTACCCTAGTTATTGATGAAAAAACAGTCCTTACCCGGCCCTAAAGGCTCGTCAGGCTCTGGTCAGGTAGCAGAGCTCTACCCCCTGTTGAGGATCAGTGTGGTGTTGTAGCCTACCCTCACCACCTTGGGTCAGCCGATCAGGAAGTCTGAGACCCAGTTGTACAGGGACGGGTTCAGACCCAGGGCCCTAAGCTTAGTGATGAGCCTGGAGGGCATTATTGTGTTGAAAGCAGAGCTGTAGTCAATGAACAACACTCTCACATAAGTTTTCCTCTTGTTCAGGTTTTTCCATAGTGGATCACACAATGCACAATGAGGGAAGTGTGTCAGAGGAAGGCCCAAAAATGGTCAAAGACTCCAGTCACCCAAGTCATAGACTATTCTCTCTGCTACCGCACGGCAAGCAGTACCGGAGCGCCAAGTCTAGGTCCAAAAGGCTCCTTAACAGCTTCTACCCCCAAGCCACTGCTGAACAATTAACCAATTATCTGGACTATTTGCATAGATTCTTTTTAACTGCTGCTACATGTACATACTACCGCAATTACCTTGACTAGCCTGTACCCCCGCACATTGACTCAGTACAGGTACCCCCTGTATATAGCCTGGTTATTGTTATTTTATTGTGTTACTTTATTTAGTAAATATTATTTTCTTAACTGCATTGGTGGTTAAGAGCTTGTAAGTAAGCATTTCACGGTAAGGTCTACACCTGTTATATTCGGCGCATATGACAAATACAATTTAATTTGATGATTTGTATGTCCACTCAAGAGTTAGTCATCATTACTTTAAAGTGTGTTGTGATGTGTGCAAATCAGAGCTAGAGAGAGAGGGGAGAGAAAGTGAATGTTCCACCTGACTGCGCAATCCACTGTCTCATCAGCCCAGCCAGGCAATTTATAAACTCACATTTATTTTAGACATACAGGTAAAGCGTGCAGATATTTTGCTGTCTTTCCATATTCAGTTTGAAGTGATTGTGTTAGTTGTGTTGTTGGCTTGCTCCTCTGAACAACAGTGGCCAGACGAGAGAGCACATTTTCTAAGCCAGGCGAAATTGTGCATCATTTGCTCATTGTTATGGAAGTATCCAAATAAATGTCACTAGAAAACAGCTTAATTTTACGCAATGCAGCTACGTTACTGTTATTCTGACTTTTTGATGTGACTGTAAGTTAGCTGTAGTTGGCTAGCTAGCAAGCAAGGGATAAGAACGTTGCCAGCCAGTATGGCAAGGGAACATTTCAAACGGACGACTGGGTCGTGTCCATAGATACGGAACAAAAAGACTGAAGGACTGGGTCGCGTCTCTGGCACCCGAACCGATAGAAGGAACGAACGAGCAACCAGCCGGCTTGGGTAGCAACCCTAGATCTTGTGGAAGGATGAAATAGTATGAATAAATTCATCAAAATAACTTTTTATCTCCTTTTTCTCCCCAATTTCGCGATTACGATCTTCTCATTGCTGCAACTCCACAACGGGCACGGGAGAGGCGTCCTCCGAAACATTAACACCCGCCCACATTAACACCCGCCCACATAACCCAGAAGTGAGCTGCACCAATGTGTGGGAGGAAACACCGTTCAACTGACAATTGATGTCAGCCTGCAGGCACCCGGCCTGACCAAAAGGTGTCGCTAGAGCACGATGAGCCAAACCCTCCCCTAACCCGGATGACACTGGGCCAATTGTGTGCTGCCCTATGGGACTCCCGGTCACGGCTTGTTGTGACACAGCCTGGGTTCAATCCCTGTAGTGACGCTGCAACACTACAGTGCCTTAGACCCAAAATAACGTTTTTAATTCAAATATGTAAATCATTATTTGAATATGTTGGTAACTCGTTGTATAAAATTGATAATGCCCTCGATACCGGTGTTTGGAGAATATATTGGCAAGGTTTGCCGGCCCGAGAAGAAACAACACCCGTGCCAATCTATCCTCCAAACACAGGCTTCTCGGGCATTATCACTTAACCATGATTCATGGCACACCTGTTTGTTCCCAGATTAGAGAGTGTATGATCAAACACCTTTCCCAGGTGGGAGTGAGTGATGGCAGATTACAATGACATCATGGCCTTTCCCAGATATTAACAGCCTCTTATCACCATGTTAGTCATGCTCCACTCCAATATCAAACAGATACTGTAGATAGTGTTAATGACAGGATTTAGTCATGTTCTGGAAGTAGCGCTGACACCTCTGTGTTACCATTCACACTGTATGTAATGTCACTCAGTTACTACTGATGAAACAGCTATACACATGGCACATTTATGGAAATATTGATTGGTCCTTGTAAAATACATTTTATAAAGCATGTGTGCTGGCACCAACTTCTCCCTATTCCTTGCAGCACTCCAACCCCTCACACAAGACTGCTCATCATAAGGATTCACTGTGTAATAAATAAAGGAAACCTTTTCGATCTTTGCGCCTTTGCGCAAAAGCCATTGTGAGAACTACCAGAGTCAAAGACCTCCAATTTGCTGAAGACTGTGCCATTGTTCCACACTCCAAAGCAGACCTCCAAACTGAAACATACAAGAGCCTGAACATAAATAAAACAAACCACCAAATCCAACAGTGACCTATGATGAATGTGAACCACTTGACAACGTGGAACACTTTGCCTACCTCAGCAGCCATCTCGCCTAATGAGTCACCACTAAGGAAGAAATACAGCACACGATAGGCTGCACAAGCACAGACTTTGGAAAACTAATGGGTATTCAAAAACCAAGATCTCAGGACGATTATAAGGCTGTCATAATCTCAACCATCTCTACGGCTGTAAAACGTGTACAAGGCTGTCATAATCTCAACCATCTCTACGGCTGTAAAACGTGTACACGGCTGTCATAATCCCAACCATCTCTATGGCTGTAAAACGTGTACAAAGCTGTCATAATCCCAACCATCTCTACGGCTGTAAAACGTGAACAAGGCTGTCATAATCTCAACCATCTCTACGGCTGTAAAACGTGTACAAAGCTGTCATAATCCCAACCATCTCTACGGCTGTAAAACGTGTACAAAGCTGTCATAATCCCAACAATCTCTACGGCTGTAAAACGTGAACAAGGCTGTCATAATCTCAACCATCTCTACGGCTGTAAAACGTGTACAAAGCTGTCATAATCCCAACCATCTCTACGGCTGTAAAACGTGTACAAAGCTGTCATAATCCCAACCATCTCTACGGCTGTAAAACGTGTACAGGGCTGTCATAATCTCAACCATCTCTACGGCTATAAAACGTGTACAGGGCTGTCATTATCCCAACCATCTCTACGACTGTAAAACATGTACAGGGCTGTCATAATCTCAACCATCTCTACGGCTATAAAACGTGTACAGGGCTGTCATAATCCCAACCATCTCTACGGCTGTAAAACGTGTACAAGGCTGTCATAATCTCAACCATCTCTACGGCTGTAAAACATGTACAAGGCTGTCATATTCCCAACCATCTCTACGGCTGTAAAACGTGTACAAAGCTGTCATAATCCCAACCATCTCCACGGCTGTAAAACATGTACAGGGCTGTCATAATCTCAACCATCTCTACGGCTGTAAAACGTGTATAAGGCTGTCATAATCTCACCCATGTCTACGGCTGTAAAACGTGTATAAGGCTGTCATAATCTCAACCATCTCTACGGCTGTAAAACGTGTACAAAGCTGTGATAATCCCAACCATCTCTACGGCTGTAAAACGTGTACAGGGCTGTCATAATCTCAACCATCTCTACGGCTGTAAAACGTGTACAAAGCTGTCATAATCTCAACCATCTCTACGACTGTAAAACGTGTACAAGGCTGTCATAATCTCAACCATCTCTACGACTGTAAAACATGTACAGGGCTGTCATAATCTCAACCATCTCTACGGCTATAAAACGTGTACAGGGCTGTCATAATCCCAACCATCTCTACGGCTGTAAAACGTGTACAAGGCTGTCATAATCTCAACCATCTCTACGGCTGTAAAACATGTACAAGGCTGTCATATTCCCAACCATCTCTACGGCTGTAAAACGTGTACAAAGCTGTCATAATCCCAACCATCTCCACGGCTGTAAAACATGTACAGGGCTGTCATAATCTCAACCATCTCTACGGCTGTAAAACGTGTATAAGGCTGTCATAATCTCACCCATGTCTACGGCTGTAAAACGTGTATAAGGCTGTCATAATCTCAACCATCTCTACGGCTGTAAAACGTGTACAAAGCTGTGATAATCCCAACCATCTCTACGGCTGTAAAACGTGTACAGGGCTGTCATAATCTCAACCATCTCTACGGCTGTAAAACGTGTACAAAGCTGTCATAATCTCAACCATCTCTACGACTGTAAAACGTGTACAAGGCTGTCATAATCTCAACCATCTCTACGGCTGTAAAACGTGTACAAAGCTGTCATAATCCCAACCATCTCTACGGCTGTAAAACGTGTACAGGGCTGTCATAATCTCAACCATCTCTACAGCTATAAAACGTGTACAGGGCTGTCATTATCCCAACCATCTCTACGGCTGTAAAACATGTACAGGGCTGTCATAATCTCAACCATCTCTACGGCTATAAAACGTGTACAGGGCTGTCATAATCCCAACCATCTCTACGGCTGTAAAACGTGTACAAGGCTGTCATAATCTCAACCATCTCTACGGCTGTAAAACATGTACAAGGCTGTCATATTCCCAACCATCTCTACGGCTGTAAAACGTGTACAAAGCTGTCATAATCCCAACCATCTCCACGGCTGTAAAACATGTACAGGGCTGTCATAATCTCAACCATCTCTACGGCTGTAAAACGTGTATAAGGCTGTCATAATCTCACCCATGTCTACGGCTGTAAAACGTGTATAAGGCTGTCATAATCTCAACCATCTCTACGGCTGTAAAACGTGTACAAAGCTGTGATAATCCCAACCATCTCTACGGCTGTAAAACGTGTACAGGGCTGTCATAATCTCAACCATCTCTACGGCTGTAAAACGTGTACAAGGCTGTCATAATCTCAACCATCTCTACGACTGTAAAACGTGTACAAGGCTGTCATAATCTCAACCATCTCTACGGCTGTAAAACGTGTACAAGGCTGTCATAATCTCAACCATCTCTACGGCTGTAAAACGTGTACAAGGCTGTCATAATCTCAACCATCTCTACGGCTGTAAAACGTGTACAAGGCTGTCATAATCCCAACCATCTCTACGGCTGTAAAACGTGTACAAGACTATCATAATCCCAACCATCTCTACGGCTGTAAAACGTGTACAAGGCTGTCATAATCTCAACCATCTCTACGGCTGTAAAACGTGTACAAAACTGTCATAATCCCAACCATCTCTACGGCTGTAAAACGTGTACAAAGCTGTGATAATCCCAACCATCTCTACGGCTGTAAAACATGTACAGGGCTGTCATAATCTCAACCATCTCTACGGCAATAACATGTGTACAGGGCTGTCATAATCCCAACCATCTCTACGGCTGTAAAACATGTACAAGGCTGTCATAATCTCAACCATCTCTACGGCTGAAAAACGTGTACAGAACTGTCATAATCTCAACCATCTCTATGGCTGTAAAACGTGTACAAGGCTGTCATATTCCCAACCATCTCTAGGGCTGTAAAACGTGTACAAAGCTGTCATAATCCCAACCATCTCTACGGCTGTAAAACGTGTACAGGGCTGTCATAATCTCAACCATCTCTACGGCTGTAAAACGTGTACAGGGCTGTCATAATGTCAACCATCTCTACGGCTGTAAAACGTGTATAAGGCTGTCATAATCTCAACCATGTCTACGGCTGTAAAACGTGTACAAAGCTGTCATAATCCCAACCATCTCTACGGCTGTAAAACGTGTACAAAGCTGTCATAATCTCAACCATCTCTACGGCTGTAAAACGTGTATAAGGCTGTCATAATCTCAACCATCTCTACGGCTGTAAAACGTGTACAGGGCTGTCATAATCCCAACCATCTCTACAGCTGTAAAACGTGTACAAGGCTGTCATAATCTCAACCATCTCTACAGCTGTAAAACATGTACAAAACTGTCATAATCTCAACCATCTCTACGGCTGTAAAACGTGTACAAGGCTGTCATATTCCCAACCATCTCTAGGGCTGTAAAACGTGTACAAAGCTGTCATAATCCCAACCATCTCTACGGCTGTAAAACGTGTACAGGGCTGTCATAATCTCAACCATCTCTACGGCTGTAAAACGTGTACAGGGCTGTCATAATGTCAACCATCTCTACGGCTGTAAAACGTGTATAAGGCTGTCATAATCTCAACCATGTCTACGGCTGTAAAACGTGTACCAAGCTGTCATAATCCCAACCATCTCTACGGCTGTAAAACGTGTACAAAGCTGTCATAATCCCAACCACCTCTACGGCTGTAAAACGTGTACAGGGCTGTCATAATCTCAACCATCTCTACGGCTGTAAAACGTGTATAAAGCTGTCATAATCTCAACCATGTCTACGGCTGTAAAACGTGTATAAGGCTGTCATAATCTCAACCATCTCTACGGCTGTAAAACGTGTACAAGGCTGTCATATTCCCAACCATCTCTACGGCTGTAAAACATGTACAAGGCTGTCATAATCTCAACCATCTCTACGACTGTAAAACGTGTACAAGGCTGTCATAATCTCAACCATCTCTACGACTGTAAAACGTGTACAAAGCTGTCATAATCCCAACCATCTCTACGGCTGTAAAACGTGTACAAGGCTGTCATAATCTCAACCATTTCTACGGCTGTAAAACGTGTACACGGCTGTCATAATCTCAACCATCTCTACGGCTGTAAAACGTGTACAAGGATGTAATAATCTCAACCATTTCTACGGATGTAAAACGTGTACAAAGCTGTCATAATCCCAACCATGTCTACGGCTGTAAAACGTGTACAAAGCTGTGATAATCCCAACCATCTCTACGGCTGTAAAACGTGTACAGGGCTGTCATGATCTCAACCATCTCTACGGCTGTAAAACGTGTATAAGGCTGTCATAATCTTAACCATCTCTACGGCTGTAAAACGTGTACAAGGCTGTCATATTCCCAACAATCTCTACGGCTGTAAAACGTGTACAAAGCTGTCATAATCCCAACCATCTCTACGGCTGTAAAACGTGTACAAAGCTGTGATAATCCCAACCATCTCTACGGCTGTAAAACGTGTACAGGGCTGTCATAATCTCAACCATCTCTACGGCTATAAAACGTGTACAGGGCTGTCATAATCCCAACCATCTCTACGGCTGTAAAACGTGTACAAGGCTGTCATATTCCCAACCATCTCTACGGCTGTAAAACGTGTACAAAGCTGTGATAATCCCAACCATCTCTACGGCTGTAAAACGTGTATAATGCTGTCATAATCTCAAACATCTCTATGGCTGTAAAACGTGTACAAGGCTGTCATATTCCCAACCATCTCTACGGCTGTAAAACGTGTACAAAGCTGTCATAATCTCAACCATCTCTACGGCTGTAAAACGTGTACAAAGCTGTCATAATCCCAACCATCTCTACGGCTGTAAAACGTGTACAGGGCTGTCATAATCTCAACCATCTCTACGGCTGTAAAACGTGTACAGGGCTGTCATAATCTCAACCATCTCTACGGCTGTAAAACGTGTATAAAGCTGTCATAATCTCAACCATGTCTACGGCTGTAAAACGTGTATAAGGCTGTCATAATCTCAACCATCTCTACGGCTGTAAAACGTGTACAGGGCTGTCATAATCTCAACCATCTCTACGGCTGTAAAACGTGTATAAAGCTGTCATAATCTCAACCATGTCTACGGCTGTAAAACGTGTACAAGGCTGTCATATTCCCAACCATCTCTACGGCTGTAAAACGTGTACAAAGCTGTCATAATCCCAACCATCTCTACGGCTGTAAAACGTGTACAAGGCTGTCATAATCTCAACCATCTCTACGGCTGTAAAACGTGTACATGGCTGTAATAATCTCAACCATCTCTACGGCTGTAAAACGTGTACAAGGCTGTCATAATCCCAACCATCTCTACGGCTGTAAAACGTGTACAAAGCTGTCATAATCTCAACCATCTCTACGGCTGTAAAACGTGTACAAGGCTGTCATAATCTCAACCATGTCTACGGCTGTAAAACGTGTATAAGGCTGTCATAATCTCAACCATCTCTACGGCTGTAAAACGTGTACAAGGCTGTCATATTCCCAACCATCTCTACGGCTGTAAAACGCGTACAAGGCTGTCATAATCTCAACCATCTCTACGACTGTAAAACGTGTACAAGGCTGTCATAATCTCAACCATCTCTACGGCTGTAAAACGTGTACAAGGCTGTCATAACCTCAACCATCTCTACAGCTGTAAAACGTGTACAGGGCTGTCATAATCTCCACCATCTCTACGGCTATAAAACGTGTACAGGGCTGTAATAATCCCAACCATCTCTACGGCTGTAAAACGTGTACAAAGCTGTCATAATCCCAACCATCTCTACGGCTGTAAAACGTGTATAAGGCTGTCATAATCTCAACCATGTCTACGGCTGTAAAACGTGTATAAGGCTGTCATAATCTCAACCATCTCTACGGCTGTAAAACGTGTACAAGGCTGTCATATTCCCAACCATCTCTACGGCTGTAAAACGCGTACAAGGCTGTCATAATCTCAACCATCTCTACGACTGTAAAACGTGTACAAGGCTGTCATAATCTCAACCATCTCTACGGCTGTAAAACGTGTACAAGGCTGTCATAACCTCAACCATCTCTACGGCTGTAAAACTTGTACAAGGCTGTCATATTCCCAACCATCTCTACGGCTGTAAAACGTGTATAAAGCTGTCATAATGTCAACCATGTCTACGGCTGTAAAACGTGTATAAGGATGTCATAATCTCAACCATCTCTACGGCTGTAAAACGTGTACAGGGCTGTCATAATCTCAACCATCTCTACGGCTGTAAAACGTGTACAAGGCTGTCATAATCTCAACGATCTCTACGGCTGTAAAACGTGTACAAAACTGTCATAATCTCAACCATCTCTACGGCTGTAAAACGTGTACAGGGCTGTCATAATCTCAACCATCTCTACGGCTGTAAAACGTGTATAAGGCTGTCATCTCAACCATCTCTACGGCTGTAAAACGTGTATAAGGCTGTCATAATCTCAACCATCTCTACGGCTGTAAAACGTGTACAGGGCTGTCATAATCTCAACCATCTCTACGGCTGTAAAACGTGTACAAGGCTGTCATAATCTCAACGATCTCTACGGCTGTAAAACGTGTACAAAACTGTCATAATCTCAACCATCTCTACGGCTGTAAAACGTGTACAGGGCTGTCATAATCTCAACCATCTCTACGGCTGTAAAACGTGTATAAGGCTGTCATAATCTCAACCATCTCTACGGCTGTAAACGTTTATAAGGCTGTCATAATCTCAACCATCTCTACGGCTGTAAAACGTGTACAAGGCTGTCATATTCCCAACCATCTCTACGGCTGTAAATCGTGTACAAGGCTGTCATAATCTCAACCATCTCTACGGCTGTAAAACGTGTACAAGGCTGTCATAATCTCAACCATCTCTACGGCTGTAAAACGTGTACAAGGCTGTCATATTCCCAACCATCTCTACGGCTGTAAAACGTGTACAAAGCTGTCATAATCCCAACCATCTCTACGGCTGTAAAACGTGTACAAGGCTGTCATAATCTCAACCATCTCTACGGCTGTAAAACGTGTACAAAGCTGTCATAATCCCAGCCATCTCTACGGCTGTAAAACGTGTACAAAGCTGTGATAATCCCAACCATCTCTATGGCTGTAAAACATGTACAGGGCTGTCATAATCTCAACCATCTCTACGGCTATAAAACGTGTACAGGGCTGTCATAATCCCAACCATCTCTATGGCTGTAAAACGTGTACAAGGCTGTCATATTCCCAACCATCTCTACGGCTGTAAAACGTGTACAAAGCTGTCATAATCCCAACCATCTCTACGGCTGTAAAACGTGTACAGGGCTGTCATAATCTCAACCATCTCTACGGCTGTAAAACGTGTATAAGGCTGTCATAATCTCAACCATCTCTACGGCTGTAAAACGTGTACAGGGCTTTCATAATCTCAACCATCTCTACGGCTGTAAAACGTGTACAAGGCTGTCATAATCCCAACCATCTCTACGGCTGTAAAACGTGTACAAGGCTGTCATAATCTCAACGATCTCTACGGCTGTAAAACGGTACAAAACTGTCATAATCTCAACCATCTCTACGGCTGTAAAACGTGTACAAGGCTGTCATATTCCCAACCATCTCTAGGGCTGTAAAACGTGTACAAAGCTGTCATAATCTCAACCATGTCTACGGCTGTAAAACGTGTATAAGGCTGTCATAATCTCAACCATCTCTACGGCTGTAAAACGTGTACAGGGCTGTCATAATCTCAACCATCTCTACGGCTGTAAAACGTGTACAAGGCTGTCATAATCTCAACCATCTCTACGGCTGTAAAACGTGTACAAGGCTGTCATAATCTCAACCATCTCTACGGCTGTAAAACGTGTACAAGGCTGTCATAATCTCAACCATCTCTACGGCTGTAAAACGTGCACAAAGCTGTCATAATCCCAACCATCTCTACGGCTGTAAAACGTGTACAAAGCTGTCATAATCCCAACCATCTCTACGGCTGTAAAACGTGTACAAAACTGTCATAATCTCAACCATCTCTACGGCTGTAAAACGTGTACAAGGCTGTCATATTCCCAACCATCTCTAGGGCTGTAAAACGTGTACAAAGCTGTCATAATCCCAACCATCTCTACGGCTGTAAAACGTGTACAAAACTGCCATAATCTCAACCATCTCTACGGCTGTAAAACGTGTACAAGGCTGTCATATTCCCAACCATCTCTACGGCTGTAAAACGCGTACAAGGCTGTCATAATCTCAACCATCTCTACGACTGTAAAACGTGTACAGGGCTGTCATAATCTCAACCATCTCTACGGCTGTAAAACGTGTATAAGGCTGTCATAATCTCAACCATCTCTACGGCTGTAAAACGTGTATAAGGCTGTCATAATCTCAACCATGTCTACGGCTGTAAAACGTGTATAAGGCTATCATAATCTCAACCATCTCTATGGCTGTAAAACGTGTACAGGGCTGTCATAATCTCAACCATCTCTACGGCTGTAAAACGTGTATAAGGCTGTCATAATCTCAACCATCTCTACGGCTGTAAAACGTGTATAAGGCTGTCATAATCTCAACCATGTCTACGGCTGTAAAACGTGTATAAGGCTGTCATAATCTCAACCATCTCTACGGCTGTAAAACGTGTACAAGGCTGTCATATTCCCAACCATCTCTACGGCTGTAAAACGCGTACAAGGCTGTCATAATCTCAACCATCTCTACGACTGTAAAACATGTACAAGGCTGTCATAATCTCAACCATCTCTACGGCTGTAAAACGTGTACAAGGCTGTCATAACCTCAACCATCTCTACGGCTGCAAAACGTGTACAAGTCTGTCATAATCTCAACGATCTCTACGGCTGTAAACGTGTACAAGGCTGTCAAATTCCCAACCATCTCTAGGGCTGTAAAACGTGGACAAAGCTGTCATAATCCGAACCACCTCTACGGCTGTAAAAACGTGTACAGGGCTGTCATAATCTCAACCATCTCTACGGCTGTAAAACGTGTACAAGGCTGTCATAATCTCAACCATCTCTACGGCTGTAAAACGTGTACAAGGCTGTCATAATCCCAACCATCTCTACGGCTGTAAAACGTGTACAAAGCTGTCATAATCCCAACCATCTCTACGGCTGTAAAACGTGTATAAGGCTGTCATAATCTCAACCATCTCTACGGCTGTAAAACGTGTATAAGGCTGCCATAATCTCAACCATCTCTACGGCTGTAAAACGTGTACAAGGCTGTCATATTCCCAACCATCTCTACGGCTGTAAATCGTGTACAAGGCTGTCATAATCTCAACCATCTCTACGGCTGTAAAACGTGTACAAGGCTGTCATAATCTCAACCATCTCTACGGCTGTAAAACGTGTACAAGGCTGTCATATTCCCAACCATCTCTACGGCTGTAAAACGTGTACAAAGCTGTCATAATCCCAACCATCTCTACGGCTGTAAAACGTGTACAAAGCTGTGATAATCCCAACCATCTCTACGGCTGTAAAACATGTACAGGGCTGTCATAATCTCAACCATCTCTACGGCTATAAAACGTGTACAGGGCTGTCATAATCCCAACCATCTCTACGGCTGTAAAACGTGTACAAGGCTGTCATATTCCCAACCATCTCTACGGCTGTAAAACGTGTATAAGGCTGTCATAATCCCAACCATCTCTACGGCTGTAAAACGTGTACAGGGCTGTCATAATCTCAACCATCTCTACGGCTGTAAAACGTGTATAAAGCTGTCATAATCTCAACCATGTCTACGGCTGTAAAACGTGTACAAGGCTGTCATATTCCCAACCATCTCTACGGCTGTAAAACGTGTACAAAGCTGTCATAATCCCAACCATCTCTACGGCTGTAAAACGTGTACAAGGCTGTCATAATCTCAACCATCTCTACGGCTGTAAAACGTGTACATGGCTGTAATAATCTCAACCATCTCTACGGCTGTAAAACGTGTACAAGGCTGTCATAATCCCAACCATCTCTACGGCTGTAAAACGTGTACAAAGCTGTCATAATCTCAACCATCTCTACGGCTGTAAAACGTGTACAAGGCTGTCATAATCTCAACCATGTCTACGGCTGTAAAACGTGTATAAGGCTGTCATAATCTCAACCATCTCTACGGCTGTAAAACGTGTACAAGGCTGTCATATTCCCAACCATCTCTACGGCTGTAAAACGCGTACAAGGCTGTCATAATCTCAACCATCTCTACGACTGTAAAACGTGTACAAGGCTGTCATAATCTCAACCATCTCTACGGCTGTAAAACGTGTACAAGGCTGTCATAACCTCAACCATCTCTACAGCTGTAAAACGTGTACAGGGCTGTCATAATCTCCACCATCTCTACGGCTATAAAACGTGTACAGGGCTGTAATAATCCCAACCATCTCTACGGCTGTAAAACGTGTACAAAGCTGTCATAATCCCAACCATCTCTACGGCTGTAAAACGTGTATAAGGCTGTCATAATCTCAACCATGTCTACGGCTGTAAAACGTGTATAAGGCTGTCATAATCTCAACCATCTCTACGGCTGTAAAACGTGTACAAGGCTGTCATATTCCCAACCATCTCTACGGCTGTAAAACGCGTACAAGGCTGTCATAATCTCAACCATCTCTACGACTGTAAAACGTGTACAAGGCTGTCATAATCTCAACCATCTCTACGGCTGTAAAACGTGTACAGGGCTGTCATAATCTCAACCATCTCTACGGCTGTAAAACGTGTATAAGGCTGTCATAACCTCAACCATCTCTACGGCTGTAAAACTTGTACAAGGCTGTCATATTCCCAACCATCTCTACGGCTGTAAAACGTGTATAAAGCTGTCATAATGTCAACCATGTCTACGGCTGTAAAACGTGTATAAGGATGTCATAATCTCAACCATCTCTACGGCTGTAAAACGTGTACAGGGCTGTCATAATCTCAACCATCTCTACGGCTGTAAAACGTGTACAAGGCTGTCATAATCTCAACGATCTCTACGGCTGTAAAACGTGTACAAAACTGTCATAATCTCAACCATCTCTACGGCTGTAAAACGTGTACAGGGCTGTCATAATCTCAACCATCTCTACGGCTGTAAAACGTGTATAAGGCTGTCATCTCAACCATCTCTACGGCTGTAAAACGTGTATAAGGCTGTCATAATCTCAACCATCTCTACGGCTGTAAAACGTGTACAGGGCTGTCATAATCTCAACCATCTCTACGGCTGTAAAACGTGTACAAGGCTGTCATAATCTCAACGATCTCTACGGCTGTAAAACGTGTACAAAACTGTCATAATCTCAACCATCTCTACGGCTGTAAACGTGTACAGGGCTGTCATAATCTCAACCATCTCTACGGCTGTAAAACGTGTATAAGGCTGTCATAATCTCAACCATCTCTACGGCTGTAAAACGTTTATAAGGCTGTCATAATCTCAACCATCTCTACGGCTGTAAAACGTGTACAAGGCTGTCATATTCCCAACCATCTCTACGGCTGTAAATCGTGTACAAGGCTGTCATAATCTCAACCATCTCTACGGCTGTAAAACGTGTACAAGGCTGTCATAATCTCAACCATCTCTACGGCTGTAAAACGTGTACAAGGCTGTCATATTCCCAACCATCTCTACGGCTGTAAAACGTGTACAAAGCTGTCATAATCCCAACCATCTCTACGGCTGTAAAACGTGTACAAGGCTGTCATAATCTCAACCATCTCTACGGCTGTAAAACGTGTACAAAGCTGTCATAATCCCAGCCATCTCTACGGCTGTAAAACGTGTACAAAGCTGTGATAATCCCAACCATCTCTATGGCTGTAAAACATGTACAGGGCTGTCATAATCTCAACCATCTCTACGGCTATAAAACGTGTACAGGGCTGTCATAATCCCAACCATCTCTACGGCTGTAAAACGTGTACAAGGCTGTCATATTCCCAACCATCTCTACGGCTGTAAAACGTGTACAAAGCTGTCATAATCCCAACCATCTCTACGGCTGTAAAACGTGTACAGGGCTGTCATAATCTCAACCATCTCTACGGCTGTAAAACGTGTATAAGGCTGTCATAATCTCAACCATCTCTACGGCTGTAAAACGTGTACAGGGCTTTCATAATCTCAACCATCTCTACGGCTGTAAAACGTGTACAAGGCTGTCATAATCCCAACCATCTCTACGGCTGTAAAACGTGTACAAGGCTGTCATAATCTCAACGATCTCTACGGCTGTAAAACGTGTACAAAACTGTCATAATCTCAACCATCTCTACGGCTGTAAAACGTGTACAAGGCTGTCATATTCCCAACCATCTCTAGGGCTGTAAAACGTGTACAAAGCTGTCATAATCTCAACCATGTCTACGGCTGTAAAACGTGTATAAGGCTGTCATAATCTCAACCATCTCTACGGCTGTAAAACGTGTACAGGGCTGTCATAATCTCAACCATCTCTACGGCTGTAAAACGTGTACAGGGCTGTCATAATCTCAACCATCTCTACGGCTGTAAAACGTGTACAAGGCTGTCATCTCAACCATCTCTACGGCTGTAAAAACGTGTACAAGGCTGTCATAATCTCAACCATCTCTACGGCTGTAAAACGTGCACAAAGCTGTCATAATCCCAACCATCTCTACGGCTGTAAAACGTGTACAAAGCTGTCATAATCCTCAACCATCTCTACGGCTGTAAAACGTGTACAAAACTGTCATAATCTCAACCATCTCTACGGCTGTAAAACGTGTACAAGGCTGTCATATTCCCAACCATCTCTAGGGCTGTAAAACGTGTACAAAGCTGTCATAATCCCAACCATCTCTACGGCTGTAAAACGTGTACAAAACTGCCATAATCTCAACCATCTCTACGGCTGTAAAACGTGTACAAGGCTGTCATATTCCCAACCATCTCTAGGGCTGTAAAACGTGTACAAAGCTGTCATAATCCCAACCATCTCTACGGCTGTAAAACGTGTACAGGGCTGTCATAATCTCAACCATCTCTACGGCTGTAAAACGTGTATAAGGCTGTCATAATCTCAACCATCTCTACGGCTGTAAAACGTGTATAAGGCTGTCATAATCTCAACCATGTCTACGGCTGTAAAACGTGTATAAGGCTATCATAATCTCAACCATCTCTATGGCTGTAAAACGTGTACAAGGCTGTCATATTCCCAACCATCTCTACGGCTGTAAAACGCGTACAAGGCTGTCATAATCTCAACCATCTCTACGACTGTAAAACGTGTACAGGGCTGTCATAATCTCAACCATCTCTACGGCTGTAAAACGTGTATAAGGCTGTCATAATCTCAACCATCTCTACGGCTGTAAAACGTGTATAAGGCTGTCATAATCTCAACCATGTCTACGGCTGTAAAACGTGTATAAGGCTATCATAATCTCAACCATCTCTACGGCTGTAAAACGTGTACAAGGCTGTCATATTCCCAACCATCTCTACGGCTGTAAAACGCGTACAAGGCTGTCATAATCTCAACCATCTCTACGACTGTAAAACATGTACAAGGCTGTCATAATCTCAACCATCTCTACGGCTGTAAAACGTGTACAAGGCTGTCATAACCTCAACCATCTCTACGGCTGCAAAACGTGTACAAGTCTGTCATAATCTCAACCATCTCTACGGCTGTAAAACGTGTACAAGGCTGTCAAATTCCCAACCATCTCTAGGGCTGTAAAACGTGGACAAAGCTGTCATAATCCGAACCACCTCTACGGCTGTAAAACGTGTACAGGGCTGTCATAATCTCAACCATCTCTACGGCTGTAAAACGTGTACAAGGCTGTCATAATCTCAACCATCTCTACGGCTGTAAAACGTGTACAAGGCTGTCATAATCCCAACCATCTCTACGGCTGTAAAACGTGTACAAAGCTGTCATAATCCCAACCATCTCTACGGCTGTACGTGTATAAGGCTGTCATAATCTCAACCAAGGCTGTCGTGTATAAGGCTGCCATAATCTCAACCATCTCTACGGCTGTAAAACGTGTACAAGGCTGTCATATTCCCAACCATCTCTACGGCTGTAAACGTGTACAAGGCTGTCATAATCTCAACCATCTCTACGGCTGTAAAACGTGTACAAGGCTGTCATAATCTCAACCATCTCTACGGCTGTAAAACGTGTACAAGGCTGTCATATTCCCAACCATCTCTACGGCTGTAAAACGTGTACAAAGCTGTCATAATCCCAACCATCTCTACGGCTGTAAAACGTGTACAAAGCTGTGATAATCCCAACCATCTCTACGGCTGTAAAACATGTACAGGGCTGTCATAATCTCAACCATCTCTACGGCTGTAAAACGTGTACAGGGCTGTCATAATCCCAACCATCTCTACGGCTGTAAAACGTGTACAAGGCTGTCATATTCCCAACCATCTCTACGGCTGTAAAACGTGTACAAAGCTGTCATAATCCCAACCATCTCTACGGCTGTAAAACGTGTACAGGGCTGTCATAATCTCAACCATCTCTACGGCTGTAAAACGTGTATAAGGCTGTCATAATCTCAACCATCTCTACGGCTGTAAAACGTGTACAGGGCTTTCATAATCTCAACCATCTCTACGGCTGTAAAACGTGTACAAGGCTGTCATAATCCCAACCATCTCTACGGCTGTAAAACGTGTACAGGGCTGTCATAATCTCAACCATCTCTACGGCTGTAAAACGTGTATAAGGCTGTCATAATCTCAACCATCTCTACGGCTGTAAAACGTGTACAAGGCTGTCATATTCCCAACCATCTCTACGGCTGTAAAACGCGTACAAGGCTGTCATAATCTCAACCATCTCTACGACTGTAAAACATGTACAAGGCTGTCATAATCTCAACCATCTCTACGGCTGTAAAACGTGTACAAGGCTGTCATAACCTCAACCATCTCTACGGCTGTAAAACTTGTAAAGGCTGTCATATTCCCAACCATCTCTACGGCAGGGCTGTCAAAACTGTCATAATCCCAACCATCTCTACGGCTGTAAAACGTGTATAAAGCTGTCATAATCTCAACCATCTCTACGGCTGTAAAACGTGTATAAGGCTGTCATAATCTCAACCATCTCTACGGCTGTAAAACGTGTACAGGGCTGTCATAATCTCAACCATCTCTACGGCTGTAAAACGTGTACAAGGCTGTCATAATCTCAACGATCTCTACGGCTGTAAAACGTGTACAAAACTGTCATAATCTCAACCATCTCTACGGCTGTAAAACGTGTACAGGGCTGTCATAATCTCAACCATCTCTACGGCTGTAAAACGTGTACAGGGCTGTCATAATGTCAACCATCTCTACGGCTGTAAAACGTGTATAAGGCTGTCATAATCTCAACCATGTCTACGGCTGTAAAACGTGTACAAAGCTGTCATAATCCCAACCATCTCTACGGCTGTAAAACGTGTACAAAGCTGTCATAATCCCAACCACCTCTACGGCTGTAAAACGTGTACAGGGCTGTCATAATCTCAACCATCTCTACGGCTGTAAAACGTGTATAAAGCTGTCATAATCTCAACCAGGCTGTCGTGTATAAGGCTGTCATAATCTCAACCATCTCTACGGCTGTAAAACGTGTACAAGGCTGTCATATTCCCAACCATCTCTACGGCTGTAAAACATGTACAAGGCTGTCATAATCTCAACCATCTCTACGACTGTAAAACGTGTACAAGGCTGTCATAATCTCAACCATCTCTACGACTGTAAAACGTGTACAAAGCTGTCATAATCCCAACCATCTCTACGGCTGTAAAACAAGGCTGTCATAATCTCAACCATTTCAAGGCTGTCATAATCTCAACCATCTCTACGGCTGTAAAACGTGTACAAGGATGTCATAATCTCAACCATCTACGGATGTAAAACATGTACAAGGCTGTCATAATCCCAACCATCTCTACGGCTGTAAAACGTGTACAAGGCTGTCATAATCCCAACCATCTCTACGGCTGTAAAACGTGTACAAGGCTGTCATAATCTCAACCATCTCTACGGCTGTAAAACGTGTACAAGGCTGTCATAATAATCTACGGCAACCATCTCTACGGCTGTAAAACGTGTACAGGGCTGTCATGATCTCAACCAACGGCTGTCGTGTATAAGGCTGTCATAATCTTAACCATCTCTACGGCTGTAAACGTGTACAAGGCTGTCATATTCCCAACAATCTCTACGGCTGTAAAACGTGTACAAAGCTGTCATAATCCCAACCATCTCTACGGCTGTAAAACGTGTACAAAGCTGTGATAATCCCAACCATCTCTACGGCTGTAAAACGTGTACAGGGCTGTCATAATCTCAACCATCTCTACGGCTATAAAACGTGTACAGGGCTGTCATAATCCCAACCATCTCTACGGCTGTAAAACGTGTACAAGGCTGTCATATTCCCAACCATCTCTACGGCTGTAAAACGTGTACAAAGCTGTGATAATCCCAACCATCTCTACGGCTGTAAAACGTGTATAATGCTGTCATAATCTCAAACATCTCTATGGCTGTAAAACGTGTACAAGGCTGTCATATTCCCAACCATCTCTACGGCTGTAAAACGTGTACAAAGCTGTCATAATCTCAACCATCTCTACGGCTGTAAAACGTGTACAAAGCTGTCATAATCCCAACCATCTCTACGGCTGTAAAACGTGTACAGGGCTGTCATAATCTCAACCATCTCTACGGCTGTAAAACGTGTATAAGGCTGTCATAATCTTAACCATCTCTACGGCTGTCGTGTATAAAGCTGTCATAATCTCAACCATGTCTACGGCTGTAAAACGTGTATAAAGCTGTCATAATCTCAACCATGTCTACGGCTGTAAAACGTGTACAAGGCTGTCATATTCCCAACCATCTCTACGGCTGTAAAACGTGTACAAAGCTGTCATAATCCCAACCATCTCTACGGCTGTAAAACGTGTACAAGGCTGTCATAATCTCAACCATCTCTACGGCTGTAAAACGTGTACATGGCTGTAATAATCTCAACCATCTCTACGGCTGTAAAACGTGTACAAGGCTGTCATAATCCCAACCATCTCTACGGCTGTAAAACGTGTACAAAGCTGTCATAATCTCAACCATCTCTACGGCTGTAAAACGTGTACAAGGCTGTCATAATCTCAACCATGTCTACGGCTGTAAAACGTGTATAAGGCTGTCATAATCTCAACCATCTCTACGGCTGTAAAACGTGTACAAGGCTGTCATATTCCCAACCATCTCTACGGCTGTAAAACGCGTACAAGGCTGTCATAATCTCAACCATCTCTACGACTGTAAAACGTGTACAAGGCTGTCATAATCTCAACCATCTCTACGGCTGTAAAACAAGGCTGTCATAACCTCAACCATCTCTACAGCTGTAAAACTGTACAGGGCTGTCATAATCTCCACCATCTCTACGGCTATAAAACGTGTACAGGGCTGTAATAATCCCAACCATCTCTACGGCTGTAAAACGTGTACAAAGCTGTCATAATCCCAACCATCTCTACGGCTGTAAAACGTGTATAAGGCTGTCATAATCTCAACCATGTCTACGGCTGTAAAACGTGTATAAGGCTGTCATAATCTCAACCATCTCTACGGCTGTAAAACGTGTACAAGGCTGTCATATTCCCAACCATCTCTACGGCTGTAAAACGCGTACAAGGCTGTCATAATCTCAACCATCTCTACGACTGTAAAACGTGTACAAGGCTGTCATAATCTCAACCATCTCTACGGCTGTAAAACGTGTACAAGGCTGTCATAACCTCAACCATCTCTACGGCTGTAAAACTTGTACAAGGCTGTCATATTCCCAACCATCTCTACGGCTGTAAAACGTGTATAAAGCTGTCATAATGTCAACCATGTCTACGGCTGTCGTGTATAAGGATGTCATAATCTCAACCATCTCTACGGCTGTAAAACGTGTACAGGGCTGTCATAATCTCAACCATCTCTACGGCTGTAAAACGTGTACAAGGCTGTCATAATCTCAACGATCTCTACGGCTGTAAAACGTGTACAAAACTGTCATAATCTCAACCATCTCTACGGCTGTAAAACGTGTACAGGGCTGTCATAATCTCAACCATCTCTACGGCTGTAAAACGTGTATAAGGCTGTCATCTCAACCATCTCTACGGCTGTAAAACGTGTATAAGGCTGTCATAATCTCAACCATCTCTACGGCTGTAAAACGTGTACAGGGCTGTCATAATCTCAACCATCTCTACGGCTGTAAAACGTGTACAAGGCTGTCATAATCTCAACGATCTCTACGGCTGTAAAACGTGTACAAAACTGTCATAATCTCAACCATCTCTACGGCTGTAAAACGTGTACAGGGCTGTCATAATCTCAACCATCTCTACGGCTGTAAAACGTGTATAAGGCTGTCATAATCTCAACCATCTCTACGGCTGTAAAACGTTTATAAGGCTGTCATAATCTCAACCATCTCTACGGCTGTAAAACGTGTACAAGGCTGTCATATTCCCAACCATCTCTACGGCTGTAAATCGTGTACAAGGCTGTCATAATCTCAACCATCTCTACGGCTGTAAAACGTGTACAAGGCTGTCATAATCTCAACCATCTCTACGGCTGTAAAACGTGTACAAGGCTGTCATATTCCCAACCATCTCTACGGCTGTAAAACGTGTACAAAGCTGTCATAATCCCAACCATCTCTACGGCTGTAAACGTGTACAAGGCTGTCATAATCTCAACCATCTCTACGGCTGGCGTGTACAAAGCTGTCATAATCCCAGCCATCTCTACGGCTGTAAAACGTGTACAAAGCTGTGATAATCCCAACCATCTCTATGGCTGTAAAACATGTACAGGGCTGTCATAATCTCAACCATCTCTACGGCTATAAAACGTGTACAGGGCTGTCATAATCCCAACCATCTCTACGGCTGTAAAACGTGTACAAGGCTGTCATATTCCCAACCATCTCTACGGCTGTAAAACGTGTACAAAGCTGTCATAATCCCAACCATCTCTACGGCTGTAAAACGTGTACAGGGCTGTCATAATCTCAACCATCTCTACGGCTGTAAAACGTGTATAAGGCTGTCATAATCTCAACCATCTCTACGGCTGTAAAACGTGTACAGGGCTTTCATAATCTCAACCATCTCTACGGCTGTAAAACGTGTACAAGGCTGTCATAATCCCAACCATCTCTACGGCTGTAAAACGTGTACAAGGCTGTCATAATCTCAACGATCTCTACGGCTGTAAAACGTGTACAAAACTGTCATAATCTCAACCATCTCTACGGCTGTAAAACGTGTACAAGGCTGTCATATTCCCAACCATCTCTAGGGCTGTAAAACGTGTACAAAGCTGTCATAATCTCAACCATGTCTACGGCTGTAAAACGTGTATAAGGCTGTCATAATCTCAACCATCTCTACGGCTGTAAAACGTGTACAGGGCTGTCATAATCTCAACCATCTCTACGGCTGTAAAACGTGTACAGGGCTGTCATAATCTCAACGATCTCTACGGCTGTAAAAACGTGTACAAGGCTGTCATCATCTCAACCATCTCTACGGCTGTAAAACGTGTACAAGGCTGTCATAATCTCAACCATCTCTACGGCTGTAAAACGTGCACAAAGCTGTCATAATCCCAACCATCTCTACGGCTGTAAAACGTGTACAAAGCTGTCATAATCCCAACCATCTCTACGGCTGTAAAACGTGTACAAAACTGTCATAATCTCAACCATCTCTACGGCTGTAAAACGTGTACAAGGCTGTCATATTCCCAACCATCTCTAGGGCTGTAAAACGTGTACAAAGCTGTCATAATCTCAACCATGTCTACGGCTGTAAAACGTGTATAAGGCTGTCATAATCTCAACCATCTCTACGGCTGTAAAACGTGTACAGGGCTGTCATAATCTCAACCATCTCTACGGCTGTAAAACGTGTACAGGGCTGTCATAATCTCAACCATCTCTACGGCTGTAAAAACGTGTACAAGGCTGTCATCATCTCAACCATCTCTACGGCTGTAAAACGTGTACAAGGCTGTCATAATCTCAACCATCTCTACGGCTGTAAAACGTGCACAAAGCTGTCATAATCCCAACCATCTCTACGGCTGTAAAACGTGTACAAAGCTGTCATAATCCCAACCATCTCTACGGCTGTAAAACGTGTACAAAACTGTCATAATCTCAACCATCTCTACGGCTGTAAAACGTGTACAAGGCTGTCATATTCCCAACCATCTCTAGGGCTGTAAAACGTGTACAAAGCTGTCATAATCCCAACCATCTCTACGGCTGTAAAACGTGTACAAAACTGCCATAATCTACCAACGGCTGCGTGTACAAGGCTGTCATATTCCCAACCATCTCTAGGGCTGTAAAACGTGTACAAAACTGCCATAATCTCAACCATCTCTACGGCTGTAAAACGTGTACAAGGCTGTCATATTCCCAACCATCTCTACGGCTGTAAAACGCGTACAAGGCTGTCATAATCTCAACCATCTCTACGACTGTAAAACGTGTACAGGGCTGTCATAATCTCAACCATCTCTACGGCTGTAAAACGTGTATAAGGCTGTCATAATCTCAACCATCTCTACGGCTGTAAAACGTGTATAAGGCTGTCATAATCTCAACCATGTCTACGGCTGTAAAACGTGTATAAGGCTATCATAATCTCAACCATCTCTACGGCTGTAAAACGTGTACAAGGCTGTCATATTCCCAACCATCTCTACGGCTGTAAAACGCGTACAAGGCTGTCATAATCTCAACCATCTCTACGACTGTAAAACATGTACAAGGCTGTCATAATCTCAACCATCTCTACGGCTGTAAAACGTGTACAAGGCTGTCATAACCTCAACCATCTCTACGGCTGCAAAACGTGTACAAGTCTGTCATAATCTCAACGATCTCTACGGCTGTAAAACGTGTACAAGGCTGTCAAATTCCCAACCATCTCTAGGGCTGTAAAACGTGGACAAAGCTGTCATAATCCGAACCACCTCTACGGCTGTAAAAACGTGTACAGGGCTGTCATAATCTCAACCATCTCTACGGCTGTAAAACGTGTACAAGGCTGTCATAATCTCAACCATCTCTACGGCTGTAAAACGTGTACAAGGCTGTCATAATCCCAACCATCTCTACGGCTGTAAAACGTGTACAAAGCTGTCATAATCCCAACCATCTCTACGGCTGTAAAACGTGTATAAGGCTGTCATAATCTCAACCATCTCTACGGCTGTAAAACGTGTAGAAGGCTGCCATAATCTCAACCATCTCTACGGCTGTAAAACATGTACAAGGCTGTCATATTCCCAACCATCTCTACGGCTGTAAATCGTGTACAAGGCTGTCATAATCTCAACCATCTCTACGGCTGTAAAACGTGTACAAGGCTGTCATAATCTCAACCATCTCTACGGCTGTAAACGTGTACAAGGCTGTCATATTCCCAACCATCTCTACGGCTGTAAAACGTGTACAAAGCTGTCATAATCCCAACCATCTCTACGGCTGTAAAACGTGTACAAAGCTGTGATAATCCCAACCATCTCTACGGCTGTAAAACATGTACAGGGCTGTCATAATCTCAACCATCTCTACGGCTATAAAACGTGTACAGGGCTGTCATAATCCCAACCATCTCTACGGCTGTAAAACGTGTACAAGGCTGTCATATTCCCAACCATCTCTACGGCTGTAAAACGTGTACAAAGCTGTCATAATCCCAACCATCTCTACGGCTGTAAAACGTGTACAGGGCTGTCATAATCTCAACCATCTCTACGGCTGTAAAACGTGTATAAGGCTGTCATAATCTCAACCATCTCTACAGCTGTAAAACGTGTACAGGGCTTTCATAATCTCAACCATCTCTACGGCTGTAAAACGTGTACAAGGCTGTCATAATCCCAACCATCTCTACGGCTGTAAAACGTGTACAGGGCTGTCATAATCTCAACCATCTCTACGGCTGTAAAACGTGTATAAGGCTGTCATAATCTCAACCATCTCTACGGCTGTAAAACGTGTACAAGGCTGTCATATTCCCAACCATCTCTACGGCTGTAAAACGCGTACAAGGCTGTCATAATCTCAACCATCTCTACGACTGTAAAACATGTACAAGGCTGTCATAATCTCAACCATCTCTACGGCTGTAAAACGTGTACAAGGCTGTCATAACCTCAACCATCTCTACGGCTGTAAAACTTGTACAAGGCTGTCATATTCCCAACCATCTCTACGGCTGTAAAACGTGTACAAAACTGTCATAATCCCAACCATCTCTACGGCTGTAAAACGTGTATAAAGCTGTCATAATCTCAACCATCTCTACGGCTGTAAAACGTGTATAAGGCTGTCATAATCTCAACCATCTCTACGGCTGTAAAACGTGTACAGGGCTGTCATAATCTCAACCATCTCTACGGCTGTAAAACGTGTACAAGGCTGTCATAATCTCAACGATCTCTACGGCTGTAAAACGTGTACAAAACTGTCATAATCTCAACCATCTCTACGGCTGTAAAACGTGTACAAGGCTGTCATATTCCCAACCATCTCTAGGGCTGTAAAACGTGTACAAAGCTGTCATAATCCCAACCATCTCTACGGCTGTAAAACTTGTACAAGGCTGTCATATTCCCAACCATCTCTACGGCTGTAAAACGTGTATAAAGCTGTCATAATCTCAACCATGTCTACGGCTGTAAAACGTGTACAAGGCTGTCATATTCCCAACCATCTCTAGGGCTGTAAAACGTGTACAAAGCTGTCATAATCCCAACCATCTCTACGGCTGTAAAACTTGTACAAGGCTGTCATATTCCCAACCATCTCTACGGCTGTAAAACGTGTATAAAGCTGTCATAATCTCAACCATCTCTACGGCTGTAAAACGTGTACAAGGCTGTCATATTCCCAACCATCTCTAGGGCTGTAAAACGTGTACAAAGCTGTCATAATCCCAACCATCTCTACGGCTGTAAAACGTGTACAGGGCTGTCATAATCTCAACCATCTCTACGGCTGTAAAACGTGTACAAGGCTGTCATATTCCCAACCATCTCTAGGGCTGTAAAACGTGTACAAAGCTGTCATAATCCCAACCATCTCTACGGCTGTAAAACTTGTACAAGGCTGTCATATTCCCAACCATCTCTATGGCTGTACAACATGTACAAAGCTGTCATAATCCCAACCATCTCTACGGCTGTAAAACGTGTACAAAGCTGTCATAATCCCAACCATCTCTATGGCTGTAAAACATGTACAAAGCTATCAAAATCCCAACCATATCTATGGCTGTAAAACGTGTACAAAACTGTCATAATCCCAACCATTTCTATGGCTGTAAAATGTGTACAAGGCTGTCATAATTCCAACCATCTCTATGGCTGTAAAATGTGTACAAGGCTGTCATAATCCCAACCCTCTCTATGGCTGTAAAACGTGTACAAAGCAACAGCACTTTCTGAGAAAGATACTAACCATCAGGTGTGAGGATCCCATGCCAACATCCCCAGTGTAGGATCCAAAATCATCTGGCTCCAACTCTGGGAAGCGTAGACCTTATCAGTAAACGTAAACCTTATCAGTAAACAATAGTCAATAAACTCACTTTTGTGTTTTTACCTCTAATGGTTCAGGTCAGGATTTGGGGAGGGTAAACTGATCATAGATCTGTGCCTACTGCCTAAGGAAAAGAACACACAGCCACATACAGTCCCAGCTAACTATTTCATCTGGTTTCTCCCACTAAAGAGTGTGAAACAAACAAGATAACCCATAAACATATAGCTAACCTACTGTAACACCACTGTAATACCCCAGTATTTACCTTGGCACCAGTCTCACTCACCGGCCGTATGCAGGCCTGGCACGCAGAGCTAAAAAAACGCACATCAAACATGCAACTGGAGATGAACCGAAGGCTGAATGTTGAGAGTAATTGCTTTCTAGCTAGTCTGGCGAGCTTGTTTACCTTGGCACTAACGTTAGCTCTGCTGCTGGGAAACCTTACTCACTTAGTGTCAGCCATTCTCTGACCAAGTGCAATAGAATTAGACTAACTACACCTTAGTGTGTCCTGCAGCCAGGTGAGTTGATATCATCTTAACCCCCTCCTTCACATGTTGTGTCCTGAGAGGGGCTGGCGGCATTCCACACATTCTACAGCCTTTCCAGGTGTCTTTCCCTGGCTGGATTCTCAAAGTTCTGTACCCCCCTCTCTCTCAGACCTCCAGTGCTCTCTGCTGACTACATTTCCTTCCTGGAAGGGTCCTAGCTGCTAGGTACACACGTGAGCTTTTCTAACCCTGAGAGTGAGAGAAAGAGAGGGAGATTGTGTAGGACTAGAGACCCAGCTGCAAATACGTCACCCAAAAAACAGTGTAAGCAAGAAGAGAGAGATAGGAGCGGGGAAAGAATCAAAACAGTATACAGAAAGAGAAATGCAAGGTAATCAGTTGGCTTACCTTAAATGTATAGGTAATATTAAGCCTCCTATAGACTGATGGGTCTTCACTAGGCTCGCACCAAGATTTTAGCTGGGAGAGAACAATAGAGTAAGTCCTTCTCTTGAACTTCATCAGCATATAGTGAGTTGCTAGACTAAGACTGCTATACAACCACTCCTATCATTCTATCTCACCCTCCCCATTCTCGCTTATGTCCTCTGCAGTCTCCTCCTTCCTTTTCTCTCTCTCTGTCTGTCCTTCTACCTACCCTCTCCCCTTTCCTGCTCTACATATCCTCCATCAGGGCCGGATCGAGCCTTTTGGGGGCCCTAAGAGAAATGTGCTCGAGGGGCCCCTACGCTCAATCATTGGACTCACTGAAGAAATGAGTCTTAAGTAAAGACTTTCACTCCCAGCCTGCAGGCATGCACTCTTATAAAAAATGTTCCAAAAGGGTTCTTTGGCTGTCCACATAGGATAACCCCTTTTGGTTCCAGGTAGAACTATTTTGGGTTCCATGCAGAACCCTTTCCACAAAGACTTCTACCTGGAACCCAAAAGGGTTCTACATGGAACCAAAAACAGCTCTACCTACAACCAAAAAAAGTACTCATATGGGAACAGCCGTAGAACCCTTCTGGTTCCAGGTAGAACCCTTTTGGATTCCATGTTGAACACTTTCCACAGAGAGTTCTACATGGAAGTAAAAAGGGCTCTACCTAGAACCAAAAAGGGTTCTTCAAAGGGTTCTCCTTCAGAGACAGCTGAAAAGCCCTTTTAGGTTGTAGATAGAACTTTTTTTCTCAGAGTGTGGATAACTTTAAGTATCCATTTGCTTAGTTAGAGGTCCTCTACTTAGCGGAAAACTAGGCGGTGTGATAAATGTTTGCGTATTTAGTGTGTCATTTGCTTCACAGCATATATGAGAAGAGGAAACCCACAGCCAAGCAGTGGGGAAACTGATAGGGCTGGTTTAACATCATATCTATGTACAAATGATGATTGGTAACCAAGAGTTCAAGGAGAGAACTTGTCATATTATCCATCATAACAATAGAGGATTGTTGTTGTGAACATAGACAACCTTTAATACAATATGGGCTCTCCAATTCAGTTTTGTCCTGCTATTGTAAGTATTTTGTGTAAATAAACAATAATAAAACCATCACATGATTAAGTTCCCTCGAAATCCTTTTCATACTCTAGGTTACATTCTACAAATGTTTGACCTTCTTTGTCCTGTGATTGTAATTACTTTGCACTAGCCCAAGGCAGAATGGCTCTGCGTCAATGTCGCAACATGATGCTACTGAAGAGAACAATTCACAAAACTGAGTGTTATTAATGGCTGAGAGGGTGTGAGTGTTTTATTTGTGAGTGTGGGTGGTAGGAGAATGTATGTGTGTGTGTGTGTGTGTGTGTGTGTGTGTGTGTGTGTGTGTGTGTGTGTGTGTGTGTGTGTGTGTGTGTGTGTGTGTGTGTGTGTGTGTGTGGGTGGTTGATTTGAAAGAGTAAATATCTCACAGGTGAGAGAGAGGAGGCTCATCTCTGTCATGGTTGGGTCAATTCAGTTTTCAATTCAAACTCGAGATGGTTGTCTCAACATGAACCTAAGTTTAAAAAAAAGTTGACATAAAAGTACTGCAGAGCCATGTTCATTATTGCATATCTAAACATACATCTTGAGCTTTCTGTATCCTACTGAGTGGTGGTTCTTTTTTAAAAATAAACTGAATATGCTTCTCTGTTTCTCTGCTAAAATCTGGGTGTAAGATTGAAAAGAATACATTTAGTTATTGTTTCCTTTTCTAAAGTCAACCAACCTTGCCAGCAGGCAGGCCAGCCAGATAAAATAGTTAAACAAGCTAGCTACTCTAACTTAATTGTTACCCTGAAATGGCTTCTTGGTAACTAGTTTTCTTAAATGTATTTTTATTACGTTTTATTTATTCAGGGTAGCCCAATTGAGACCAGGGTCTAATTCCCAATGGTGACCTTTGTATAAAAAATATTACAATTCAAATAAGATTATGAGGCTGGGAGATTGGAAACCTATCTGGGCTAAATCCAATTTCATCAAATTGTTAGGTGGCTAGTAGTATTACAGAAAAATGTATATATTTGGAAAGTATTCAGACCCCTTGACTTTTTCCATATTTTTTACGTTACAGCCTTATCCTAAAATGTATTAAATCGTTTTTTCCATCAATCTACACACAATACCCCATAATGACAAAGCAAAAAGGTATTTTAGAATTTTTGCACATTTATAAAAAATATATAACTGAAATATATAATTTACATAACTATTCAGACCCTTTACTCAGTAATTTGTTGAAGCACTTTCGGCAACAATTACAGCCTTGAGTCTTATTGGGTATGATACTACAAGCTTGACACACCTGTATTTGGGGTCTGCAGATCCTCTCAAGCTCTGTCTCCAGAGATGTTTGATCAGGTTCAAGTCCGGGCTCTAGTTGGGCCACTCAAGGACATTTAGAGACTTGTCCCGAAGCCACTCCTGCGTTGTCTTGGCTGTGTGCTTAGGGTTGTTGTCCTGTTGGAATGTGAACCGTCATCCCAGTCTGAAGTCGTGAGCGCTCTGGAGAAGGTTTTCCTCAAGGATCTCTCTGTACTTTCTCCGTTTATCTTTCCCTCAATCCCGACTACTCTTCCAGTCCCTGCCGCTGAAAAACATCCCCACAGCATGATGCTGCCACCACCATGCTTCTCCGCAGGGATGGTGCCAGGTTTCCTCCAGACATGATGCTGCCACCACCATGCTTCTCCGCAGGGATGGTGCCAGGTTTCCTCCAGACATGACGCTGCCACCACCATGCTTCTCCGCAGGGATGGTGCCAGGTTTCCTCCAGACCTGACGCTTGGCATTCAGGCCAAAGAGTTCAATCTTGGTTTCATCAGACCAGAGAATCTTGTTTCTCATGGTCTGAGAGTCCTTTATCTGCCCTTTGGCAAACTCCAAGCAGGCTTTCATATGCCTTTTACTGAAGAGTGGCTTCCGTCTGGCTACTCTACCATAAAGCCCTGATTGGTGGAGTGCTGCAGAGATGGTTGACTTTCTGGAAGGTTCTCCCGTCTCCACAGAGGAGATCTGTCGGAGTGACTTCTCCCTCGATTGCTCAGTTTGGCCGGGCGAACAGCTTTAGGAAGAGTCTTGGTGGTTCCAAACTTCTTCCATTTAAGAATGATGGAGGCCACTGTTCTTGGGGACCTTCAATGCTGCATAAATGTTTTGGTACAGATCTGTGCCTCAACACAATCCTGTCTCGGAGCTTACGGACAATTCTTTCGACCTCATGGCATGATTTTTGCTCTGACATGCACTGTCAACTGTGGGACCTTATATAGACAGGTGTGTCCCTTTCCAAATCATGTCCAATCTATTCAAATTACTACAGGTGGACTCCAATCAAGTTGTAGAGACATCTCAAGGATGATCAATGGAAACAGGATGCATCTGAGCTCAATTTAGAGTCTCATAGCAAAGGGTCTGAATACTTATGTAAATGAGCTATTTCTATTTGTTTTGTTGTTAATATAAATTTGCTAACATTTCCAAAAACCTGTTTTCGCTTTGCCATTATGTGGTATTGTGTGTAGATTGATGAAAATGTAAATTAAAAAAAAATTCATTTTAGAATAAGGCTGTAATTTAACAAATTGTGGAAAATGTCAAGGGGTCTGAATATATATATATATATATAAATACTGTGTATATATATATATATAAATACTGTGTATATATATATATACACACTGTGTATATATATATATATATATATATATATATATATATATATATATATATACACACTGTGTATATATATATATATATATTTAAATATCAGAAATCTGAGGGGGCATGTGCCCCTGTGCCCCCTATGGGCATGACGCCTCTGCTTAAGTACATATTTTGTCTTAAATTATTGTTAAGTCTACCTATCTGAAATCTGAATCAGGCTGACATGAATTATGATATTGAAATATCTTCCTATAAAGTTTACCACACCTTGTTAAATGTGTCCATCAACAATGAAAGAGCCACAGCTTCTGTATTATAGTTCGCTCACCCTCAGCAACCATACTTTTTTCAGAGACTGCATTTAGGGTAAAAGCTGCATTTCCGGCTCAACCAAAAATAACCTTTACATTTCCACCGGCCTACAACGCTGTTCTTCAGGGCTACGTATTGAATCCAGCCCATAGACAGGAGATTTAGGGGTGCTGAGGGTGCTGCTAAAAAATATAATTTTTAAAATAAAAATTACATTAAATTAGTGCTCTAGGCCTTTATGACTGCTGTATGAGCGAACTACTCATCAGCAGGGCGCCACGAAAAATCCCCCCCTTGGAGCGGGGAGAAAAATACCCCAGCCCTAACTCTCTCTATGACTCACAGCTTATGGTTTACTCTCTTCAAAGTGACTTATGGTATAGTTTACCATCTTTAACTTCCCTTTACACAGACATCACACAGAAATGACTGGGCAGCCGGTGTGGGTGGTAAATAAAGTATTATTTAAAAAGAGGCCTTTTCTAGGAAGTCTTCATTTTGACTATCATGAACCTTCATAGAGGAACTTTTAAAACAAAACCATCACCCCGAGTACAAATGGTAACACAATTTATTGAGCACTTTAACATGTATACAAAAAAACACAGTGAATACTTAACTGCTTTAAGTTGACATTCAGGAAGGTAAAATGAAATATGACATGTTCACAATAGGCTAAAGGTGGGATTCTGCTGCTGCTGTGTACTATTCCAACGTCTGCGTTGACCTCGATACAATACCATGCTATGACAATATTGATGCTATAGTATAATGGAAAGCTGTGACTGAGCAGAAAATACCGGTAGCCTTTCAGCATTTCAACACAAACACACGCATGTTCACAGCTTATCAGGATCTGGTCAGTAGTGCAGTGTATAGGCAATATGGTGCCCTTTCAGGCTTGCCACAAATGTGTTGTCAGTGAAGAAAATGGTGGTCACATACACACAGTTAAGTGCAGGGAAACAGGAGTCAAACTGTTGTATGATATTGTATTTGTAAAGTATTGTACTGTATTACAGGGATTGACATCAAAGTCTGAAAGGCTCTTGATCGAAAATGTAAATGAGCTATTTACACACAGAAGTGCCATATATTGCCTGTCTTTCACCTACACATAGGGGAGGAACCAGAAAGATCACTACTGGAATTCTTTGTATTTTGGTTGTTATTAGCAAGTAGAACAGGCTCAACTTGCCCAACTGCCATACATTGTCTGTCTTTCATTTAAACAATGGGGAGGAACCAGAAAGATCAGCTTTAGGTTACTGGAATTCTTTGCAGTTTGGTTGTTTTTACTTTTTTTGTCAAAAATCACCTGCCCAACGTGCAACCTTAGGCTTAACTTGCATGACTGCTCAAATGACTTGGCCCAGGCAATAGGGCAACCCTTGACATCAGGTGCACATCTCAGATTAGTGTAGGAATGCCAAAGCATCAGCCACATATACCTGTGCCCGTCTGTTAAGTCTACAGCTCTGACACAGAGCTAAATTGAGAAATTAAATATTTCAGCACTTGACTTAATCTCTCAGATAAAGTGATGTTCAGTTTGTTTTCTGTCACATATTAAATGATCTCTATGAAAAATAAACATTCTCACGATAGAACTGAGTCATTCCGTTTCCTGAGAACAGATTGGAGTCAGATGTTCGATAAAACAGAGATGACAAACGCTGACAACCAGCTGGTAGTGAATCTCGGAAGCAGACTTTCTAAACCCATTTATAACAACACACATACCTACAAAAAGTGACTGGACAGTTAGTTAGAAAAGCCAACATATTCAAACATGAGGTATTCGTCCACTTCTCACTTCCTTATTCACATGAATCTCTCCTCCTTTCAGGAAGAAAACAAGGTGACTTTTTTTAATAGAAGGATGGAGGGAGAAGTCAAAGTGGGCACCTTGAAGCAGAGATATACACTTAACTTCTGATCCCATCCTCTTAGAGTACTGTCAAAGGAGACAAAGTCCATTTGAAAAGCACAAACACACACAATTGCGCAAACACGCAAATTCAAAATAGGCTATATCATAAAAAATGTATGAAAACAAAAATGTTTGGTCTTTCTTTAAGGTTAGGAATAAGGTTAGCAGTGTGGTTAAGGCTAGGTTTAAGGTTCGGTTTAAAATCACATTTTAACAAAATACATTGTAGAAATAGGCAGGGTTTATGACTTTGTGGCAATTAGTGAAGGCCGACATCTCTTCTTCTCTCCACTTCCTGGTTGTGCCACTTCCCCAGAATTAGGATCTAGTCTCTCCCTCCCCCAGAATTAGGCTCTAGTCTCTCCCTCCCCCAGAATTAGGTTCTAGTCTCTCCCTCCCCCAGAATTAGGCTCTAGTCTCTCCCTCCCCCAGAATTAGGCTCTAGTCTCTCCCTCCCCCAGAATTAGGCTCTAGTCTCTCCCTCCCCCAGAATTAGGTTTTAGTCTCTCCCTCCCCCAGAATTAGGCTCTAGTCTCTCCCTCCCCCAGAATTAGGTTCTAATCTCTCCCTCCCCCAGAATTAGGCTCTAGTCTCTCCCTCCCCCAGAATTAGGTTCTAGTCTCTCCCTCCCCCAGAATTAGGCTCTAGTCTCTCCCTCCCCCAGAATTAGGCTCTAGTCTCTCCCTCCCCCAGAATTAGGCTCTAGTCTCTCCCTCCCCCAGAATTAGGTTCTAGTCTCTCCCTCCCCCAGAATTAGGTTCTAGTCTCTCCCTCCCCCAGAATTAGGTTCTAGTCTCTCCCTCCCCCAGAATTAGGCTCTAGTCTCTCCCTCCCCCTCTAGTCCTCCCCCAGAATTAGGTTCTAGTCTCTCCCTCCCCCAGAATTAGGTTCTAGTCTCTCCCTCCCCCAGAATTAGGGTCTCTCCCTCCCCCTCTAGTCTCTCCCTCCCCAGAATTAGGCTCTAGTCTCTCACTCCCCCAGAATTAGGCTCTAGTCTCTCCCTCCCCCAGAATTAGGTTCTAGTCTCTCCCTCCCCCAGAATTAGGCTCTAGTCTCTCCCTCCCCCAGAATTAGGTTCTAGTCTCTCCCTCCCCCAGAATGAGGCTCTAGTCTCTCCCTCCCCCAGAATTAGGCTCTAGTCTCTCACTCCCCCAGAATTAGGCTCTAGTCTCTCACTCCCCCAGAATTAGGCTCTAGTCTCTCACTCCCCCAGACTCACCAGTCTCTCTAGCCTTGTGCTCATCTTCAGCCAACTGGGCCTGTAGCTGAACCTGATTGGCTCTCAGACAGCGATTCATTTCCTGTTTCTCTTTCAGCTCCTGACCAAGCTTCGTCACACGGGTCGACAACTGACCACACCTGAAGGAGGGGGGACAGAGATGGTGCTACCAAGACACACAGATTTTCAATAGCAGATAACAACGTCTCTCCCCACTAGTTTAGAGAGAGAAAGAAAATGAAAACCTACAGTACAACATGACTATGGCCACAGTCAGATTCTAACATTTTACTGTGTTAGGATGATTGATAGCTGCCTGCAGTGTGAGAGGATCCACCTACTTCTTGTCCATGCTCTGTTCGTCCTTGGCCAGCTCTCCCAGCCGACGCTCCAGGTTATCATATCGATCTATGGTCTCCTTAAACTTGGCCTTCATGCTGCTGATCTGAAACACACACACGCTGGTCATTTATGAACATTTGAACATCTTGGCCATGTTCTGTTATAATCTCCACCCGGCACAGCCAGAAGAGGACTGGCCACCCCACATAGCCTGGTTCCTCTCTAGGTTTCTTCCTAGGTTTTGGCCTTTCTAGGGAGTTTTTCCTAGCCACCGTGCTTCTACACCTGCATTGCTTGCTGTTTGGGGTTTTAGGCTGGGTTTCTGTACAGCACTTTGAGATATCAGCTGATGTACGAAGGGCTATATAAATACATTTGATTTGATGAAATCAAACATGTCACCACAGAGACAGTGACACTGCATCAGTTGATTTCAAAGCATGAGTGTGTTTTCAAAGAGGAGCTAGGGACATTAAAAGGGGTCCAAGCTACCATTCATGTTGCTGCTGATGCTACTCCCAGATTCTATAGGCCAAGCTGAAAGGCTATCTAGGCTTACTGAACTATTATAATCACTTCCTCTCGAACCACTCTACGTTCTTAGCTCCTCTGCATCAACTGTTATGGAAGGATGTAGCCTGGAAATGGTCAGAAAGACAGGAAGAAGCTTTAAAGGTGTTACTGCAATCAGCTGAAGTGCTAGTGCACTTCTCACCAGACAGAGATCTCATCTTATCATGTGATGCCTCATCGTATGGTGTGGGGGCGGTGCTCTGGTGCAGAGAAACCTATCGGGTTCATGTCAAGAATGTTGTCGCCAGCGGAGAAAATAATAATTTAAGAAAATAATAATTTACAAACCAGGTAGATACCATGGGAATGCTGATGCTCTGAGTAGGCTGCCAGTTCCAGAAACCATCATTAAGGAAGAAGAAAATGACCAGGTTTTGATGATCGATGTGTTGGATGATGCACAGGTGAACACAGCACAAATCAGGCAATAGACTTCAAAGGATGTGACGTTATCACAAGTGCATGAATTTATTCTGAAAGGATGGCCTACAGTTCAGATCCTAAAGGAGATCATGTTTGAAAAACATTAGCCAGGGGGAGGGGAGTAGGAGAGAAAACATTAGCCAGGGGGAGGGGAGTAGGAGAGAAAACATTAGCCAGGGGGAGGGGAGTAGGAGAGAAAACATTAGCCAGGGGGAGGGGAGTAGGAGAGAAAACATTAGCCAGGGGGAGGGGAGTAGAAAACATTAGCCAGGGGAGGGGGGAGAAACATTAGCCAGGGGGGAGGGGAGTAGAGAGAAAACATTAGCCAGGGGAGGGGAGTAGAGAGAAAACATTAGCCAGGGGGAGGGGGGAGAAAACATTAGCCAGGGGGGAAAACATTAGCCAGGGGAGGGGAGTAGGAGAGAAAACATTAGCCAGGGGAGGGAGTAGAAGAGAAAACATTAGCCAGGGGGGGGGTAGGAGAGAAAACATTAGGGGGAGGGGGGGAGAAAACATTAGCCAGGGGAGGGAGAGAAAACATTAGCCAGGGGGGGGAGGGAGAGAACATTAGCCAGGGGAGGGGAGAGAGAAAACATTAGCCAGGGGAGGGGAGTAGAGAAAACATTAGCCAGGGGAGGGGGGGGAAAACATTAGGAGGAGAGAGAAACATTAGCCAGGGGGAGGGAGTAGGAGAGAAAACATTAGCCAGGGGAGGGGAGTAGAGAGAACATTAGCCAGGGGGAGGGGGGGAGAAAACATTAGCCAGGGGGAGGGGAGAAGAGAAAACATTAGCCAGGGGAGGGGAGTAGAAGAGAAAACATTAGCCAGGGGAGGGGAGTAGGAGAGTAGGAGAGAAAACATTAGCCAGGGGGGGGGGAGTAGGGGAAGAGAAAACATTAGCCAGGGGAGGGGGTAGGAGAGAAAACATTAGCCAGGGGGCCAGGGGAGGGAGTAGAGAGAAAACATTAGCCAGGGGAGGGAGTAGGAGAGAAAACATTAGCCAGGGGGGGGGAGGGGAGTAGGAGAGAACATTAGCCAGGGGAGTAGGGAGGGAGAAAACATTAGGAGAGAACATTAGCCAGGGGGAGGGGAGTAGGAGAGAACATTAGCCAGGGGGAGGGGAGTAGGAGAGAAAACATTAGCCAGGGGGAGGGGAGTAGAAGAGAAAACATTAGCCAGGGGGAGGGGAGTAGGAGAGAAAACATTAGCCAGGGGGGGAGGAGTAGGAGAGAAAACATTAGCCAGGGGGAGGGGGGAGTAGAAGAGAAAACATTAGCCAGGGGGAGGGGAGTAGGAGGAGTAGGGAGAGAAGAAAACATTAGCCAGAGGGAGGGGGAGGGAGGGAGAAAACATTAGCCAGGGGAGTAGAGAAAACATTAGCCAGGGGGAGGGGAGTAGAAGAGAAAACATTAGCCAGGGGGAGGGGAGTAGGAGAGAAAACATTAGCCAGGGGGAGGGGAGTAGGAGAGAAAACATTAGCCAGGGGGAGGGGAGTAGGAGAGAAAACATTAGCCAGGGGGAGGGGAGTAGGAGAGAAAACATTAGCCAGGGGGAGGGGAGTAGGAGAGAAAACATTAGCCAGGGGGAGCAGAGTAGCCAGGGGAGGGGAGTAGGAGAGAAAACATTAGCCAGGGGAGAGTAGGAGAGAAAACATTAGCCAGGGGAGGGGAGTAGAGAGAAAACATTAACCAGGGGAGGGAGTAGAAGAGAAAACATTAGCCAGGGGGAGGGGAGTAGAAGAGAAAACATTAGCCAGGGGGAGGGAGTAGTAGAAGAGAAAACATTAGCCAGGGGAGGGAGTAGGGAGAAAACATTAGCCAGGGGGGGGAGTAGAAGAGAAAACATTAGCCAGGGGAGGGAGCCAGGGGGAGGGAGAGAAAACATTAGCCAGGGGGGGAAAACATTAGGAGAGAAAACATTAGCCAGGGGGAGGGGAGTAGAAGAGAAAACATTAGCCAGGGGGAGGGGAGTAGAAGAGAAAACATTAGCCAGGGGGAGGGGAGTAAAAGAGAAAACATTAGCCAGGGGGAGGGGAGTAGAAGAGAAAACATTAGCCAGGGGGAGGGGAGTAGAAGAGAAAACATTAGCCAGGGGGGGGGAGGGAGAAAACATTAGCCAGGGGGAGGGGAGAAGAGAAAACATTAGCCAAGGGGAGGGGAGTAGAAGAGAAAACATTAGCCAGGGGGAGGGGAGTAGAAGAGAAAACATTAGCCAGGGGGAGGGGAGTAGGAGAGAAAACATTAGCCAGGGGGAGGGGAGTAGAAGAGAAAACATTAGCCAGGGGGAGGGGAGTAGAAGAGAAAACATTAGCCAGGGGGAGGGGAGTAGAAGAGAAAACATTAGCCAGGGGGAGGGGAGTAGAAGAGAAAACATTAGCCAGGGGGAGGGGAGTAGGAGAGAAAACATTAGCCAGGGGAGGGGAGTAGAAGAGAAAACATTAGCCAGGGGGGGGGGAGAAAACATTAGGAGAGAAAACATTAGCCAGGGGAGGGGGGAGAAAACATTAGGGGAGGGGAGGGAAAACATTAGCCAGGGGGAGAGGCGTAGGAGAGAAAACATTAGCAACTGTAAGCAACAAGAGTACCTGTAGATGTATGCAAATGTATGTAGTGTTGATTTTAGTGTGTAAATAATGTTTACCTCCTGAACTCCACATTCAAAGCACTTATTCTCCTCTACAGGCTCTGGGGTCTGACAATACCGACACACAGGACACCTGGAACAGAACAGTCAATACACCCCAGTCAACACCTTTACACACATAAAAACACCAAATGCACAGTAGCTACCACTTATATTGTCCCCATGCTAAAACACAATGCCATATTGCTCACATGTTGTGCCACAAAAGGACTAAAACTTCAGCACATGACAGTCATTCACTGACCAGCGAGAGGGAGGATGGAGAAATGAACTCAGGGTCATGCTGTGAGTCGTGTGTGTGTGTGCTGGTATATACTCACGAGGCATCCTCCCAGCGTTGCAGACACAGGCTGTGGAAGCTGTGGTTACAGAGTGTAGTGAGTACCCCATTCACTGACTCATCCATCCTCTCCAGACACACGGTACACTGAGGAAGCTCTGCCAGCTCAATCACTGGAAGACTGGCGCCCTGGAGGTGAGAGGGTGAGAGTGAGACGGAGAGAGAGAGAAATGATTCAAATCTATGTCCTCAGGTGCACTGCTCAGACAGTCATTAGAGGTACTGGTGTACATACTGTACCTGCTCAGACTTGATGACCTCAGCTCTCTCCACATAGACCAGCTGGCAGACTGCATCCTCTATGGAGTTGAACGTACGGCCATTACACGCTGTGTAGAAACTATCTGCATCAGCCTGGAGAGAGAAAGGGGGAGACAGAGAGAGACGGACGGAGTAATAATGTGAATAATTCTAAAAACAGTTTCTAAACAGACTTTCAGATAGAACACTGCTGTTGTTGTATGATCTTACTCATTTCACCTGGCTACTAAACTTGATCAGCACCATGTACTGGTTAGGGGTGGAGTCTCGTATGATCTTCATGTGCTCCATGACATCATAAAATGGTGCCACAAACTTCACGAGGTCGTGGCTTGTCATGGTGGAGGGTACGGTCAGGATACACAGCATGGCACTGCAACGCACATCCTCCGTCAGTGATGTCATCTTGCTGTGACGGGACAGTCAGGAGAAACTAAATGGTCTCATATTGCCAGTGAGAAATCGTTTCAATGAACAATATCTTTGGTATATTGTAGTCGCTCCGGATATAGTACAGAATGTCTACTGTATGGTAGGCTTTGGTGATATAATGTATACCGGGGATATTTGGAAATAGCCAGATGGTTTTTCAACCATAGTTACAGTAGGCAATTTACAACTAAACTAAATATTGTAACTATTAAGTTAACTGTTTAAAATGTGCTAAATGCTCTGCAATTGTGCATTTAGTTTGCCAATTTAGTAGTTATCTAGCTGGTTAGCTTCTTGCCAAATGAAGCTTCTCCTGATAACAGCAGAGAATCCCCTCCTGGAGAGCCTTGCTTTCTAATATTTATTTTGAGTGTGCAGCAAACTGACTAGCATTTTTTAGTTAATTGTAAAACTTTATGGGATTTTATATGTACTTGTTAGTATTGCTAACCTTCGGATTAGAGGCTATCTGGGGTTTGAAAGTAGCGCCCCTCGTGTTCAGCGCCGATATTACCGAATATCCCAATCTGGACACCGCCCAAGCCTACTGAATGGAAATATAAAGTCAATGGGTTCAGACTCAATGAGCACTGTTAGTTTCTGAACAGAGTAAAAACTGAAAACGGACGACTAGAATGTTGTCTTCGCAGTAGAGTGCTCTGGTAGCAGTTCCTCTCTACCGGGTCTCCATGATGTTTACAAGTGACCTTCTGTTCACCTTCCTCAACAGACCTTGGCCAGACACTCTGTTCCCCTTTTCTCTCACAGTAACATGCTGACCACACCACTTTTGTGTACACATACATATTATTCAATCATTTCATCCAAACTGCTAGTGCGCGTCAACGAGTGTCTGCGTAGCCAGGCTCTAAAATAGAACTTGGTTCTACTTGACACATGACGTGCTGCAAGTCCCTCCTCTCCCATCTCCTCATAGTCTTTTAGGAGCATATATGCACATGGGTGATTGAAAAATGAACTGAGGTTCACACTCCAGTCCAGTTGATGGTGGTAATGCACATTAAAGTTAGTTGCCAACTGCCCTATAAAGTCCACAGAAGAAGACTACTAGAGATTACTAGAAACTAACTAGATTTCCCCTTTTATCTGTGGATTAATTGTTTGAGTAGAGAACATACGATTTTGTGTGACTCAAAATGGGTAAAAATTCTACAAAGATCCAGAAAAAAGGACCTTGTGCATTCCAGGTAAAATAACAACCCAATGTTTATATCCCAGGACAAATTAGCTAGCAACAGCAAGCTAGCTAGCTAAATGGCCATTAATGTTTTCTTGTGTTTGGAACTGTCCCCAAATTAAGTTGGTTCAGAGTTCTTTTTGATATTTCAACCTGTGTTTACATCCTAATAATAAGAAAGATTGCTCAGAAAACCAGTGTTTTAATCGGCGTATGCTTTCTTAGATTTTGACTTCATGCCGATTAAGATAAGCAGAGTAAGGTGTTTACATGTCTAAAGCCATACTCGGCCTTCTGCCATAATTAGTTTAATATCGAATTATTAGTCTGCATGTAAACACACTCAGTGTTGTGTATGGCAACAGAGACTCACTTGGTCTTGAAGAGGTGCATGATGCCGTGGACGATCTGCACTGAGGGGTTTCCACTGAAGAAGGAGATCTGGTCTGGAAGCTGCTTGGAGGGCGAGTCTGGAGCCACCTCTGTGCCCTCGGCACTGACCTCTGTAGGGCCCTCAGTAGGACCTCTCCCGTCTGGTTGATCCTCTAGGGCTCCTCCACCCTCCTCTCCCTCTGCCCCAGTCTGCTCACCAAGGGGAGAAATGTAGGTTTCTAGTAGTTTCTATCCCTATAAAGTCTGACAGACTGATAACCACAGCTGTATTTTCTTTAGTCAGTCATTCTGAAATCTCAGAATATGTTTTAACACACCACATGTATTAGTATTATTACACACCAACATATAATAATGCATTGGTTTGTGTACAGCATCATATTCATTAAATATGTCATCCATATTGCTATATACCCCGATTCTTACCAGGATTGGGTGGGAAGGTCTCGATGACCATGTGTCCCATGGTTCTGCTGCCGATGTGATGATGTAAGACGGCTGCTCTCTCCAACTATGTCTTCCCACTCAGAGAGAGCCTGGCTGAGCTAAGTGCTTTCTCCTGCAAATCCTCCTCTGACACATCCTCAACTACAGGGCCAGAGAGCAAAAGGGGGAGAGGGAGAGAAAAAGGGAGAATAGGCAAACACAAAGCATCAACTTCTGGATCAATACCTATTGCCATCATTGCTGAATTACTCAGACAAATGTGTTCCAGAAACAGTAACCTGGGCAGGTCTCTGATGGTAAGAGGGAGTGACTTGCTCTGATTCTGTTGCCTGACTCCTCAAAAGTAATTATTCCACAGTTCTATGTTCTACCGCTGTGAAGCTGGCAAAAATAACTATGTACTTTGGGTCACAGATGTTTTTTTAATCCTTCAGAATAAGAGTCAAGTCCTGTATACTTTTGAAAATGTGCACAATCAATATATTTTATACTAATTATCATACAAGGAGTAATTAAAAGTGTTTCTATAAGATATAATGTATTTGTCTATTTTCATTACGCAACATACAGAAAATTGTGTATGTCCAGCATGAAAAAACTATTGGATTTAAGATGATCGGTCCTTAAAGAGTGGCCACAAAATAAGCAGCAACGCTCCTCTGGGTGTAAGCTCTGTTGATTTGGAAACTACAAGTGCTCCTGAGTAGAATAGCCCCTTTTACTGGACACAATGTACAGAAAATTGTGTATGGTCCAATAAATGATAGCAGTACACATACAAAAAACATTGTTGACCATTCAGACTTTAAAAAATAAATATCAATCGCATATCTTATAGAAATAATTGTAACTATTTGTATGAGAACATTAGCCAGGGGGAGCTAGTATAAACGATATCAATAATTGTGCACATTTCACGTCACTTTCACCATAATCATTAATACAACGTATACAAGACCGAACTCTTATTCTGAAGGATTCCAAAAACCCGTGACTCGGAAGTACTTAGTTATTCTTGCCTGCTTCACATAATATTTAACGTATTAGGCTGGCCGTCTATAAAAATCATACTCCTGTGAGAAAGAGTGCAAAAACAAACACCATACGTCACTGTGTGCTAGTTACATTAAATAAATAACTTATATCTAGCAAGATGGTGACGTCAATATTAAAACTGAAATAATTAAACTCCCCAGCGGTCTATTGGAAATCCTGTGGAGAAAGAGACTGGTCTGCGAGCTCCAGGCAGATAACTACCAGTGACACACATGTGTTATGGAAGAATGATGATTCTTCTCGACGAAAAAACAAAACAAAGACTGGATGACAGCAAAGCTAGCTAGCAAGTTAACCTAGCTAATGTTAGCAAGCCAAAAGCCTGGCTAAAGAGGGACAAATGACGTTTAACGAAACACTAGCTAGCTAAGGACTTTCTGACGAGCCCACGTACCACAGTCTTACCTCAAAATACTATATTGCCACATTAATATCAATTATTTATTTTCCAGTTCACCTATTTACTTACTAAATTCGATCTGACCCCGTGACATACCTCTTCCGGGTTACTAAATTGACATCTTGATGAGAAAAATACATAAATGTCCAGGTCAGCCCTTACCTGGGGGCAAGATACCACATAGTGCCAAGCCCTGGAAGTGACTGTATTTTTTAAATTTTTTTAAATACAACAATACAATGGATATTGACTAGAACTTTTGAATAATAAAATGTATCAATGTATTTTGCTGAAATTTCATGGGCATTTCATGTGATGGTAGTGGTGCTTGACTTGGACTGAAACAGATGCCAGTACTCATTTTGGGTGCCGGTACTGTTTATATTTACAGTTGAAGTCGGAAGTTTACATACACCTTAGCCAAATACATTTAAACTCAGTTTTTCACAATTCCTGACATTTAATCCGAGTAAAAATTCCCTGTCTTAGGTCAGTTATGATCACCACTTTATTTTAAGAATGTGAA
Organism: Oncorhynchus keta; assembly: GCF_023373465.1. Taxonomy (NCBI): domain Eukaryota; kingdom Metazoa; phylum Chordata; class Actinopteri; order Salmoniformes; family Salmonidae; genus Oncorhynchus; species Oncorhynchus keta. The sequence continues at coordinate 38,766,670 of NC_068432.1, forward strand.
AATGTCAGAATAATAGTAGAGAGAACGATTTATTTCAGCTGTTATTTCTTTCATCAAAGTCCCAGTGAGTCAGAAGTTTGCATTCACTCAATTAGTATTTGGTAGCATTGCCTTTAAAGTTGTTGAACTTGGGTCAAACGTTTCGGGTAGCCTTCCACAAGCTAAGTTGAGTGAATTTTGGCCCATTCCTCCTGACAGATCTGGAGTAACTGAGTCAGATTTGTAGGCCTCCTTGCTCGCACAAGCTTTTTCAGTTCTGCCCACAAATGTTCTATACGATTGAGGTCAGGGCTTTGTGATGGCCACTCCAATACCTTGACTTTGTTGTCCTTAAGCCATTTTGCCACAACTTTGGAAGTATTTTTGGGGTCATTGTCCATTTGGAAGACCCATTTGTGACCAAGCTTTAACTTCCTGACTGATATCTTGAGATGTTGCTTCAATATATCCACAATTTTCCTGCCTCATGACGCCATCTATTTTGTGAAGTGCACCTGTCCCTCCTGCAGAAAAGCACCCCCACAACATGATGCTGCCACCCCCGTGCTTCACGGTTGGGTTGGTGTTCTTCAACTTGCAAGCCTCCCCCTTTTTCCTCCAAACATAATGATGGTCATTATGGCCAGATAGTTCTATTTTTCTTTCATCAGACCAGAGGACATTTCTCCAAAAAGTACGATCTTTGTCCCCATGTGCAGTTGCAAACCATAGTCTGGCTTTTTTATGGTGGTTTTGGAGCAGTGGCTTCTTCCTTGCTGAGCGGCCTTTCAGGTTATGTCGATATAGGACTCGTTTTACTGTGATTTAGATACTTTTGTACCCGTTTCCTCCTGCATCTTCACAAGGTCCTTTGCTGTTGTTCTGGGACTGATTTGCACTTTTCACACCAAAGTATGTTAATCTCTAGGAGACAGAAAGCGTCTCCTTCCTGGGCGGTATGACAGCTGCGTAGTCCCAGTGTGTTTATACTTGCGTACTATTGTTTGTACAGATGAACATGGTACCTTCAGGCGTTTGGAAATTGCTCCCAAGGATGAACTGGACTTGTGGAGGTCTACAATTTTTTTTCTGAGGTCTTGGCTGATTTCTTTTGATTTTCCCATGACGTCAAGCAAAGAGGCACTGAGTTTGAAGGTAGGCCTTGAAATACATCCACAGGTACACCTCCAATTGACTCAAATGACGTCAATTAGTCTATCAGTAGCTTCTAAAAGCATGTCATACTTTTCTGGATTTTTCCAAGCTGTTTAAAGGTACAGTCAACTTAGTATATGTAAACTTCTGACCCACTGGAATTGCGACACAGTGAATTAAAGGGAAATAATCTGTCTGCAAACAACTGTTGGAAAAATGACCTTTGTCATGCACAAAGTAGTTGTCCTAACCGACTTGCCAAAAGTATAGTTTATTAACAAGAAATTTGTGGAGTGGTTGAAAAACTAGTTTTAATGACTACAACCTGACTCCAACCTTAATGACTCCATGACTCAACTGTAGTTGCAGGAGCTCCACAATAGTTTTAAGCTAATATTCTATATTTACTCTCTGTCCATTCACTTTGTTATTCTCACCTAGAGTTGGTTTGATGTCTCAGTCAGCGCTCACCTCTCCAGAGGTAGACAGAAGAAGACTTATAGAATATCTAGTTTCAGTAGACCATATTTTTAGGGCCATGTAGTGGTGAAGAAAGTACAGTACTGGAGTGGGGACCATTTCAAGGTATCGGCAGTTGTTTCGTTAAGACATCATTCTGATATGCAGATCAGTATATTACTCACATACATAGGGAATTATTATTTTATGATCAATTCCATTTTAATGGAGACATTTTAAATTAAAATGAGAAAATTAGAGCTGAACAATATTTTTTAAAGGTCAGAGTTTGACCAGAGTTTGACAGACCAAGAAGGACCACTAGTGGCACAGCTAAGCACAACAGTCATGTGTCATTGTGAACTGCATGTAAGAAACTACAGTCTTTTCAAATAATGAAAGATCAGTATGGGTAAATGGCAGTTGGAAACGGGGGATACCGTTGTCCAACTGAACGCATCCAACTGAAATGTGTCTTCCACATTTAACCCAACCCCTCAAATCAGAGAGGTGCGGGGGGCCACCTTATCATCGACAACCACATCATCGGCGCTCGGAGAGCAGTTGTTGGGGGTTAACTGCCTTGCTCCGGGGCTGAACGGCAGGCTTTTACTTGGGTATTTGGTTTTAAATATACTTAAGTATCAAAAGTAATTGTAATTGCTTAAATATACTTAAGTATCAAAAGTAAAAGTATAAATAATTTCAAATTCCATATATTAAGCAAAATAGACTGTACAATTTTCGCATTTATTTAAACATTTTTTACGGACAGCCAGGGACACACTCCAATACTCAAACATCGTTTACAAATGAAGTATTTGTGTTTAGTGAATTTGCCAGATCAGAGGCAGTAGAGATGACCAGGGATGTTATCTTGATAACTATGTGAATTGTACCATTTCCCTGTCCTACTAAGCATTCAAAATGTAACGAGTAGTTTTGGGTGTCAGGGAAAATGTTTGGAGTAAAAAGTACATTATTTACTTTAGGAATGTATTGAAGTAAAAGTAAAAGTTGTCAAACATATAAAAAGTAAAGTACAGATTCCCCAAAAAACTATTTAAGTAGTATTTTAAAGTATGTTTACTTAAGTACTTTATACCACTGCAGTTGACATACTGAGACTGTATTTTAACATTTATTTGGCATTTGCTGTATTGAGTAGATTCAATTCAGATAAATCCTACTGAAATGGCACTCGCTTTATATTTGTTGTCAAACCCACTGGCTCCAGGTCATCTATAAGTAATTGGTAGGTAAAGCCCCACCTTATCTCAACTCACTGGTCACCATAGCACACCCTCCAGCAGGTATATTTCACTGGTCACCCCCAAAGCCAATTCCTCTTTGGCCGCCTTTCCTTCCAGTTCTCCGCTGCCAATGACTGGAACAAACTGCGAAAATCACTGAAACTGGAGACTTCTCCTTCACTAACTTTAAGCACCAGCTGTCGGAGCAGCTCACAGATCCCTGCACCTGTACATAGCCCATCTGTAAATAGCCCGTCCAACTACCTCATCCCCATACTGTTATTTTTTATTTTGCTCCTTTGCACCCCAGTATCTCTACTTGCTCACTCATCTTCTGCACATCTATCACTCCAGTGTTTAATTGATATATTGTAATTATTTCGCCACGATGGCCTATTTATTGCCTTACCTCCCTTATCCTACCTCATTTGCACACACTGTATATAGACTTCTTCTATTGTATTATTGACTGTATGCTTGTTTATTCCATGTGTAACTCTGTGTTGTTGTTTGTGTCGCATTGCTTTGCTTTATCTTTGCCAGGTCGCAGTTCTAAATGAGAGCCTGACAGCCTACCGGGTTAAATAAAGGTGAGAAAAAAATATGTACTGCCCCTTTTAATTCCTGCCGGTTTGATGCGACCGCGCATGCTCAGACATATACTGGTAACCTCCAACATGGCGGCTAGAGGCAATGTGCAAGACCCTAACGACCGGAGACTTAGACCCATTTACGGTAACAATTCGCAAGGAAACAGCACATTTGTGTCTGGTTAAATGTGTTGTCATTGTTTATCGACGTACCAGAGCAGTCATCTGATCAGTAGCTTGTGTCTGGGACTCGCTGGGCAGCACCAGGGGCCCCAAGTCCCATCCCCGGACTCAATTCGCCTGCAGCGCCGAATGACCGTGCACCTTGGCTTGAGTGGATGTCAGCACAATTCTGACAGCGCACAACTGCAGATATTTTGCCCACCGTTATTCAATGCACGAGGAAACAGCTTTGCTTTGAACTACACCCTAAAATAGTTTAAGCGATTAGTCTCTCCCACTTGCTAAATTCAGGTCTCTTTGATTTACATTTACATTTAACATTTAAGTCATTTAGCAGACGCTCTTATCCAGAGCGACTTACAGATTTAACAGCTAATTAACTAAGGCTTAGCTATGTTAGCATGTAGAAACAGTGATGGATCTGAGTCTTAACGTTATTACAAATAGTTTTGCATGCCACAGAAATATCAGCAACTATGTTTAAGCTAACTAGTTAGTTGGTCAGATACACCGGGGTGTATTACACACATTGGTCGGATGCGTTTTACCGTCAGTTAACTCGGTAGCTATCTAAGTTACCATTAGATGCTAATTTAGCTCTCTGGAACGGGATGCCATGGTTTGGCTATTAACGTTACAAGGCAGTAGTTGTGATGCTACCTAAATAGCTGGTTAGATTAGTTTTTATTAGCGGGTGTTGTTGATTTCGTGTCTCTGATGCTGATGCCAACTCTGTTAACTAATTTGTTATCTAGCTACAAAGTATGAAGGCTATAACTACAGATCAATGATCATGGTTAGCTAGCTGTCATGTGTCAGATGGGTTTAAGAGGATTAAGGTTGGCTAGCTTGATATGCATGGTTGTGTTGTAGCCTTTGATTTGGGCCATTCGATGACATTCTAGTGTCGTATTATATCATATAGATAGCTAGCTAGATTTATTTTCAAACTGCTCTAATTACATTCATCGTTGAGACTTCTGTTTGGTCTCTCAGCTTTCTCTCTGTTTCCCATTCCTCAAAAGCTCTGCTGAAATCATGTGGAGTTGATTATCATCAGTTGACAGAGGCTGTCAGTGAGTGGACACTGGACACAATGAAAATATACCTGTTGTACACCAGAAAAATATTCCTGCTGTATGGGTGTAGATATATAAATTGATGCTGATCTAGAGACATTTGGTTTATGAAGAATGGGGAAACCCTGATGGCCAACACGAGACATAATGATGTTGGCCTGGCTGTCGTTTGGGCTGATGACATAGTGTAGCTGGAGAGCACTGTGTGTCTATCTGGCAGGGTTCATTTTGGCATCCAGTTGCCCTGAAGTCTAGACCCCAACTTGCCCTATGAAAGGGACTGTGTGCGTGCTTGTCTTTGTGTGTGCTCTGTAAAAAAAGAAAGAAGCTACATTTGCATGACGATGTGAATTACATATAAAAGACTTAGGAAAAAAAGCTTATGGTACGCCCAGTTGACATTTCAGAGATCTGCTTGTTTTTGTGAGAAATCTTCAAAAACACAACAGGAATTTTTCATGAAATATAAAAAGGTGTATACTAAAACAAAGAAATACTACATGTCATGTCTCAAAATCAATATCTATCTTACCTGCTTATTCGAGAAGAATGATGACGAGTTCAACGGGAAAGTGAGCCTGTCAGGTAGTCTTTAATCTCGCACAGCATAGTTTACGCTATGCTGTGCAACTGTCCTTATTTTTGATCACTTTTCAATTTTGGTCATCCTACAAGGGAAAAACTTCAATAATGTTTTAAAGGTTATTATGTTAGAAACATGAGGTTTGGACCATTGGTTGTTTTAGATGATTATTTACACAATTAACATATTATTTTACCCATTGGTTAAAAATATGTGTTTTTGATTGGACATTCCACATTTTAGAAACTACTTCCAGAGCCTGATAATGGCTTTGGTTAAATTATTTAAATCAGTGTGCAAGTTTATATTACAATTTGGTTGCTGACAGGTCTTAGTACTCCATGAATGGTTTGTAGAGAAATACAAGGAATAACTCCCTTTCTCCTTGGGTGGGACTGGGCTGGGGTGGGTGTGTATGTGTTTACCTACTCCATACAGTACTATAACTGATTCTGTAATGTTATCTCCCTTCAGACTACCTGGACAATGGCAACAACAAGATGGCCATCCAGCAAGCTGACAAACTGCTGAAGAAACACAAGGACCTGCACTGTGCCAAGGTGGGTGGGACTCTCGGTTGTATTTAGGGCCCAAGATGGAGCCCAGAGCTTTTCCTGGTCTGGTCAAAAACTGCTCGCTAGCAGCTGTAAATCAAGTTGGGTTAATGACTGAAAGAGAGACAAGCACTTATATCCATACCTGACCCCCTAGGCCTTACCTAAAACCCTGCCCCTAACCTCTACCCCCTACGATGATGATGGTGGCATGTTACTCAGGCAGATCCCTCTCGCCAGGTGTTGAAAGCCATCGGTCTGCAGCGAACAGGAAAGCAGGATGAAGCATTTAGCCTGGCCCAGGAGGTGGCGACACTCGAACCCACCGATGATAACTCATTACAGGCTCTCACTATACTGTACAGAGAGATGCACCGCCGTGAGTACACACACACACACACACACACACACACACACACACACACACACACACACACACACATATTTGTTGTACTATCCTTCTGGGGACCAAACAATTGATTCCCATTAAAAATCCTATTTTCCGTAACCCTAAACCTAACACTAACCCCTGAGCCTAAAATAGGCTTTTTCCTTTAGGGGACCAGTGAAATGTCCCCAATTTTCCAGATTTTTCTTGTTTTACTATCCTTTTGAGTACTTTTGTTTTCCACAAAGGCAGTAAAACCAAACACGCACACATCCACACAACTCTCTGAATTATCTTTAAAGCGCCCCCATAGACTGTAAGATTTTAGCCATCTTATACTATGATTTCTCTGTCCCAGACAAAATTTCCAATTTGTTGACAAATTCGTAGGTCGTAAACGACTGTCAGACGTCTTGGCTCGTTCAGTGTGACAGGGTCGGGGTCTGACAACTTTTATGTACCACTGTGTGCGGTCGTAGGCTCCGACAAAGTTCTGGCAGTGTCAGAATTGTTTCGCATTTATCGTATAGTGTGGCTGGTGTTACGAGCCGATCCTGGTGACTGACCAATAGGAACATGGCCGGCACTAAGTATGCACATTATTGTGAATAGTCAGATTAATACAATAGTTCAATTTAAACATTTACATGCTGTGCAAGAAGAATGATTTCCTTAATAATCTGAAATCAGGCTACCCGATGGGATTTTGATAAATGCACAAACTCACCAATCAAAGCATGCTATTTTGGGTAAGCCTATTTGACTCTGAGTTCGGACATATACAGTTATTTGAAAACTATGCACACTTTAATTTTTTTCCAAACTTGCGCATAAGCATGAAGAGTGGCTTGCTCTGCTGGTGCTGGCAGATGCGCAGATCAAATACACCGCTGCAGTTAACATCCTACGTAGACTCTCAAGCCAATCGTAGAATTTGATGACAGAACTGAAGCAAATTGTGCAGTCTGGCCAGGTTATCAATATTTTCATTTGATTACATCGCACAGTGTAATGTGATGATTGTAAAAGACTGAAGCTGCTATACAGTCTGCAAAGGCCTTAGATGTTGTGATGTTGACTCTCCCCATTCCCTCTCTGTAGCTGAGTTGGTGACTAAGCTGTATGAAGCTGCGGTGAAGAAGGTTCCCCTCAGCGAGGAGTATCACTCTCACCTGTTCATGGCCTACGCCCGTGTTGGAGAGTACAAGAAGATGCAGCAGGTCAGAAAATGCAGACACACACAGACAGTCTAGTGGTTAGAGCATTGGACTAGTAACCGAAAGGTTACTGGATCTAATCCCTGAACTGACAGGGTAAAAATCTGTCGTTCTGCCCCTGAGCAAAGCAATTAACTCGCTGTTCCCCGGGCGCCGAAGATGTTGATGTCGATTTAAGGAAGCCCCCCACACCTCTCTGATTCAGAGGGGTTGGGTTAAATGCGGAAGACACTTCAGTTGAAGGCATTCAGTTGTACAACTGACTAGATATCCCCCTTTCTCACACACACACACACACACACACACACACACACACACACACACACACACACACACACACACACACACACACACACACACACACACACACACACACACACACACTTCCCCAGCTTTTCCACAAGCATTAAATACAACTGCTTTAATGAACCTTTTCACGCATAAGTTCCAAATATCTCTAACGGTTTCCTCAGTGTGAGGTTTTTTTATGTGCGTGATGTCAGAATGCACTCACTGTTGCAAAATGTGATTGTTACCCAACAAGACAGGCTGCCCTCAAACCAAGCCACACTGCCTGCCAATTATCTGTTTCAACTTGTCAATTTCTAATTAATTTCGAACTAGTTTTCTAACAGTTTGATTTGAGGTGTGTCCCGCCTCATTAATTCACATAAGAAGTAGCCCATTTCACTGTTGCAGATCATTTATATTTGAGGCTTTACTGAGTCGGACAAACTTCTCTCAACAAACTTCTCTCCTCAACGAGAGCCCAAGCACTTCCCCAGTGTTTCCCCAGATCAAGTATGAAGACATTCTGCATCTCTAGTCAGAACAGGATTGCACAAACTTTTTCCCCCAGCACATTATCTGGCCGGCGACCGCATTACCTTCATTGTAGTTTCCTTACAAATGAGACTTTGGACATGTGTGCGTTCCTACCAAAGTAAGGGCTTTATTTTCTGTATATTGTGTTGTCGTTTCTACTGTAGCATACCAAATGTACAGTACCTTCAGGAAGTGTTCAGACCCCTTGACTTTTTCCACATTTTGTTAGGTTACAGCCTTATTCAAAAATGCTATTAAATATTTTTTTTCCCCCCTCAATCTACACACATTACCCCATAATGACAAAGCAAAAAGCAGCGATTACAGCCTTGATTCTTCTTGGGTATGACGCTACAAGCTTGGCACACCTGTATTTTGGGAGTTTCTCCCATTCTTCTCTGCATATCCGCTCAAGCTATGTCAGTTTGGATGGGGAGCGTTGCTGCACAGCTATTTGCAGGTCTCTCCAGAGATGTTCGATCAGGTTGATTGATGTAGTGTTGCAGAGATGGTGGTCCTTCTGGAAGGTTCTCCCATCTCCACATAGGAACTCAGGAGCTCTGTCAGCGTGACCATCCGGTTCTTGGTCACGTCCTTGACCAAGGCCGTTCTCCCCCGATTGCTCAGTTTGGCCGGGCGGCCAGCTCTAGGAAGAATCTTGCTGGTTCCAAACTTCTTCCGTTTAAGAATGATGGCCACTGTGTTCTTGAGGACCTTCAATGCTGCATAAATGTTGTAGAAACGTCAAGGATTATCAATGGAAAGAGGATGCACCTGAGCTTAATTTCAAGTCTCATAGCAAAGGGTCTGAATACTTATGTAAATAATGTATTTCTGTTTTACTTTTAATACATTTGCTAAACTCCAAGCGGGCTGTCATGTGACTAGTCTCCCAGTGCTGTAATGCAACAACCCCCCCCAATCCCTCTTTTTACGCTGCTGCTACTCTGTTTATCATATCTGCATAGTCACTTTAACTATATATTTATGTACATACTACCTCAATTGGGCCAACCAACCAGTGCTCCTGCACATTGGCTAACCGGGCTAACTGCATTGTGTCCCACCCACCACCCAACAAATCCTCTCTTACGCTACTCCTACTCTCTGTTCATCATATATGCATAGTCACTAACTTCTTAGGGCTGCAATCCTGTCAACGGGATGATATGACAACAGCCAGTGAAAGTGTAGGACGCCAAATTCAAAACAACTGAAATCTCATAATTAAAATTCCTCAAACATACATGTATGTATCTTATACCGTTTTAAAGGTAATCTTGTTGTTAATCCCACCACAGTGTCTGATTTCAAATATGCTTTACAGCGAAAGCACCACAAACGATTGTTAGGTCACCACCAAGCCACAGAAAAACACAGCCATTTTCCAGCCAAAGAGAGGAGTCACAAAAAGCACAAAGAGATAAAATGAATCACTAACCTTTGATTTGATTTGGATTTTATTAGGATCTCTTTTAGTCCACATTTTGACTAATCTTCCAAGAGTCCTTAACATTTGAACCTTTGATGATCTTCATCAGATGACACTCATAGGACTTCATGTTACACAATACATGTATGTTTTGTTTGAATGTTTATATTTATATAAAATAATCTGAGTGTACATTGGCACGTTACGTTCACTAGTTCCAAAAACATCCAGTGATTTTTGCATAGCCGCATCGATACAACAGAAATACTCATCATAAATGTAGATGATAATATACACATGGAATTATAAATATACCTCTCCTTAATGCAACGGCTGTGTCAGATTTCAACAAAACTTTTTCAAAGCAAACCATGCAATAATCTGAGACGGCGCTCAGAAAATTAATGAAATTAGCCGGCATGTTGGAGTCAACAGAAACCAGAAATTACATGATAAATATTCCCTTACCTTTGATCTTCATCAGAATGCACTCCCAGGAATAGCAGTTCCACAATAAATGCTTGATTTGTTCGATAATGCCCGTTATTTATGTCCATGTAGCTACTTTTGTTAGCGTTAGGTACACATCCAAACGCTTGTGCGTTTGGACAAAGACTTTGGACAAAAACTTCAAAAAGTTATATTACAGGTCGAAGAAACATTTCAAACTAAGTATAGAATCAATCAATAGGATGTTTTTATCATAAATCTTCAATAAAGTTCCAACCGGAGAATTCCTTTGTGTCTACAGGAGCAACAGAACGCAAGTCTATACCATGTGGAATGCGCGTGACCAGGAAATGGCTCTCTGCCAGTAACCTGACTCATTCGGCTCTTATTCAGTCCCACAACACAGTAGAAGCCTCATTCAAGTTTTTAAAGATGGTTGACATCTAGTGGAAGCCATAGGAAGTGCAACTTCATTCATATCCCAATCTGAATTCAATAGGGCCCGAGTTGAAAATCGACCAACCTCAGATTTCTCACTATCTGTTTGGATTTCTTCTCAGGTTTTTGCCTGCCATATGAGTTATGTTATACTCACAGATATCGTTCAAACAGTTTTAGAAACTTCTATGTTTTCTATCCAATACTAATAATAATATGCATATATTAGCAACTGAGACTGAGGAGCAGGCTGTTTACTCTGGGCACCTTTCATCCAAGCTACTCATTACTGCCCCTGCAGCCATAAGAAGTTAACCATATCTGCATGTATATACTACCTCAATCAGCCTGACTAATCTGTGTCTGTATGTAGCCTCGCTACTGTTATAGCCTCGCTACTGTATATAGCCTGTCTTTTTACTGTTTTATTTCTTTATTAACCTATTGTTCACCTAATACCTTTTTTGCACTATTGGTTAGAGCCTGTAAGTAAGCATTTCACTGTCTACACCTGTTGTATTCGGCACACGTGACAAACTTTGATTTGAAATGTGGAAAAAGTTAAGTGGTCTGAATGCACTGTATTTGTGATGGTACGCTGCAGGGACCAGTCAACAATGATTGCGAATATGTGATTGTACGTGTCAAAGGGTTTAAGTACCCCTAACTAGTGTCTTCAATATTCCCATGATGTCAACAAATACTATGTCATGTGTTCTTTTCTATTGTTCTGTTTGTCTGGCTCGCTAGGCGGGGATGGCCTTGTATAAGACCGTTCCTAAGAACCCCTACTACTTCTGGTCTGTCATGAGTCTGGTCATGCAGGTAGGCATGCTCTCTCACTAAATATAAAGCTTGATTGACTGTGAGTCTGTCTGTGTGACTGTGTTTGTTTACTTTCTGTGTGTGTTTCAGGCCATCTCTGCGCAGGATGAGAAGTTGGCCCAGACCATGTTCCTGCCCCTGGCTGAACGCATGGTGGAGAAGATGGTGAAGGAGGAGAAGATCGAGGCTGAGGCTGAGGTTCAACTGTACTTTATGATCCTGGAGCGGCTGGGGAAGTATGTGGAGGCTCTGGACATGGTCCGCGGTCCACTGGGAGGTAAGAATGGACAGAGATTCTGTGTGCGTGTGTGAGAGACTCAAGAGACAATTTGTACAGCTTCTGGGTTGTTCGCTGTGTGACTTGTCTTTCTACTCACTCTGTGTATGTTTGCCGTCTCATAGAGAAGTTGACCAGTGAGTTGCAGAGCAGGGAGAATAAGTGTATGATGATGTACCAACGACTGCAGCTCTGGCCTGAATGCAACGCTCTGTCCTACAAGCTACTGCTCAAAAAGTGAGTACACACATTTATATCAAACTCACATTTATGCACACACTTCAGCATTGCTCTTACAAAGTTGGTTTTTATTTCTCTCCCCTCTCTCTTTCTCTCCCCCTTTCTCTTGTTCTCTTCCCTTCCCCCTCCCCTCTCCTCTTTCTCAATCTCTCTACAGTCCTGATGATTGGCAGTTCTATCTCTCCTACTTTGACTCTCTTTTCCATCTCATGGACAAGTCCTGGATCCCACCTAATGAGGAAGAGCAGTGAGTACTGTGTATGTCAGGGTTTCGGTTAGGACAACGTGACCGGGAAGATTTTAATTTACCGGACCCATTACGGCATCCACCCACTGTGCTCAAAATGACAGAAATCACATTTAGATTATGGTAATGCAACTTCACAGAACATTCGACTCCTGTAATGAAGCAGAAACTAAAATGTAATTTTCAAACATTTGCTAAAATGCAATTCACGGGAAAAGTCCATTCTAAACGTTACACCTGATGAGAGCGGTTCTATATATGACATTGTTGAAAATCTCCATTCGAAACTTAGAAAGAGGGGGTGATCTAAAGATGCAACAACTAGGATGGGTTGCTAATATGATTAGGATTGTGCTTTTGGCTTCTGGACAATGAAGGATAGTTGATATGAAAGCCAATGGAACAGGAGAGCAATGGCACATGAGGAAGTCTTTCATAGGAGGTGCGTCGAGTAGGCTAGGGAAGTAAATATGAATACATTTGCCATTGCTTGTTAGAGATTCTGCTCTTGGTGGAAGTTTTACCTCGTAGAAGAGATGGGCTGATCAAACAAACTATCTTCTTTGCCTCCCCTTCTTTCTCTAGCTGTGTGGAGGGTCCAGTGCAGACCACTGTGGCGGAGGCAGTGAAGTTTGTGGTGGACAGGATGGAGGAGGAGGACAAGAAGGATTCTCGTCCTCTCAGAGGTCCCTACATGGCCTGCCTGGAACTCATACACAGACTGAGACAGAGGGGCTGTCCTGATGAGAAAGAGCTAGGTACACACACACAAACACACACTTGTGCTGCTGTTATTTTTGGAACTCGGTTCAATTATTTGAATTGCATTTGTTTTTCTGTGAGCTCGATGCACAGTTTCTCTAGAGATCAGATCGAACTGTGCAATGTAGTAGGGATTTGTAGTTTCCAAAAGGCCAATATTCTACATAGTTTAGCGCAGAAAATGTGGTAATTAACTACAAGGACCATAATCCGTTGCGCGTCCGCCTACTTGTCCGATCTGTATGGAGCTTCTTATACCTCAGTGGTGTTGAGCACACACGGAGACAACGCGCAATCAAGAGGGAAAGAGAGGGGCAGAAAGCAGTTGCTTTGGATTTTTTCTACCTGAACATACTGCACATGATCTAAGTGATTGATAGTTGGTATTCAGCAGTCAGAAAAGTATGTATACTTTCGAAGAACTACTAAAATAGTGATTTTGTCTGACATGGGCAGCAGCTCTATAGAGATGCGATGACTTGGAATTAAATAAAGTCATCAAATAAAACAAATGTAATGTACACAAACTGAAATATTTAATTAAAGTAAATGAATGATAGTTAATAAGGGATAAGCTGTAATGGGCAGTCACTACCATCATGGGACTTTTATTCAACTTAATAGTTGTATTTTGTGCTATACCATTTAACCCACATAATGCATTTGTCTAAAAATGATGATTGAAACCGATATTGAAAACCGTGAGGATTTTTAAATTGATGAACCGAGACCGAACCAACCTCAGAAAGCACTAACGCACACCCTACAGTTCACCCTACAGTTTCCTTGGCTGTTGACAGTTTATTTGCATTGTGTGTTTATTGGTTGTCTACAGGAGATCCGTTGGAGTTGATGCTTCAGTTCTTTGGGAAGTTTGGAGACAAACCCTGCTGTATTACAGACCTGAAGATATATTTACACCTACTTCCCCCTGAGCAACACACACAGGTACACACACACCTGCAGAACACCACCAGTAGTGGGAATCTATCACCAAGCCCCTGATGAGTTGGACAATTCTGCTCCTCTCCTTCCCTCTCCTATTCTCTCTCTTCCTCTCCTCCTCCCTGTAGTTTAAAAAACGTCTGGGGGAGTTGGTTCCGTTGGGGGAGGTGGGTGAGGATGGCTTTGGGTTTCCGGGGGATACGAAGGCGTTGCAGAGACACCTGTGTGTGTGTCAGCTGAGCCGGGTGCTGGGACTGCAACACACTCTAGACACAGAGGGCAAACTATGCCTCATCACAGAACTCAAAGCCCACTACCACTATGGACTACAGTTTGGTAAGGACAGCCATTCTATCGGTCCCTATCTTTATCTATCCCTTTCCGTCTAACCATCCAAAATGTGATGCATCTAGCTTAAAAACTGCTGGAAGAGATGCAATGGCAATTTTGTGAAGAACCAGAAAATAGTTTCTGACATTAGTGTGTGTGTGTGTGTGTGTGTGTAAAACAGGGAAGTCGTGTCTGAAGACGGAGCTCCAGTTCTCTGATACATACTGTCTCATGGTCGCTCACGTCTACATCGACCTCTGGACAGAAACTGGTGAGTCATCTTCTTAATTTTTCTCTCTTTCTCTCACCTACCTGCCTTCTCTCTCTGCCTCTCTCTTTGCCTCTCTCTGCCTCTTTCTCTCTGTCTCCCTGCCTTTCACTCTCTGCCTCTTTCCCTCTCTCGCTCTTGGTTTCTCTGTTTGTTAACATACTGTGTGTGTCTCTGTGCGTGTTAGGCGATGAGAACATGCTGTGGCAGTGTCTAGGAGTATTAGAGGAGGGTTTGTCCTACAGTCCCTCCAACGCTCAGTTCAAACTACTGCTGCTGCTTCTTTTCTGTCACCTCGGAGCCTTCCAGCCCGTAGTGGACCTCTACTCCAGTCTGGATGCCAAGCACGTACAGCACGACACCATAGGGTGGGTCTCTAGTACACACACACACTCACAAGTTTTACTATCCTTGTGAGCTAAAATAGATTTCCATTCAAAATCCTATTTCCCTTAACTCCTTACAATAAACCTAACACCTAATTGTAAAGCCAACCCCTAAGCCTAATTCTAACCCTAAACCTAACCCCTGTGCCTAATATAGTCTTTGTCCTCATGGGGGACCAGGGAGGGAGGATTTTCCTTGTTTCACTATCCATGTGGGGACTTCCGGTACCCATTAGGATAGTAATACACACACCCCAGGGTTTCCGTGAACTGGTAATGGCCGGCTTTTGGCCCCCCCAAAAAATGAACAATTTAGATTTGAAATAAAATAATAAAATCCCATTGAGAAATAATGCATTTTATCCTATATATTGATTTGAAAAGCCAAGCTGTTTTTAATGACTGGAGACCTTTATTAACCTTTATTTAACTAGGCAAGTCAGTTAAGAACAAATTCTTATTTTCAATGACGGCCTAGGAACAGTGGGTTAACTGCCTGTTCAGGGGCAGAACGACAGACCTTGTCAGCTCGGGGGTTTGTACCATGTCACCTCGGGGGTTTGAACTTGCAACCTTCCGGTTACTAGTCCAACGCCACTAGGCTACCGCCCCACATAAATGACATGGTATCCTACTCTGCTGACACTGACTATCAGATCAATAACAACGTTGTCTGATCCATATAAAGGCCAACTAAAAGGGGAGACACAAATACAATATGATATCCATCTAAGCTGGAGGAGAAAATGATTGTCCAGAAACTAACAAAGGTGGCACTGACACAGACGGTGAATATGCACACTCACCGGGGATATGGCCAATGTTCTTCGCTGGTGCCAATAAGATTGCTCAATTAAGTTGAGACTTTTGATAACTAAGACAGATTGGTTTCTTTTCACTGTCTTCTCTTTACTTACTTACTTTATTGTCCCCATGGGGAAATGTTGTTGCAGTATCAAGTACACGTTTAAAGTGGCCTTTAAATACAAAATTGACAATACAACTTTCATAAGTTACATACCAATAAAACATAAAAAAATGAAAAAAGACTAGCCTGCTGGCCTTACTGAGTCGATAGGAACATTGGCCCGAGCTATTTAGGAGGGAGATCACACCTGGAACAAATGATTGTCTCGTTCTGTTTTTCCTGATGAGGGGTGCCCTATACCTGCGCCCAGAGGGGAGTAGTTCAAAGTCTGGGTACAGGGGGTGGCTTGGGTCTAGAATGATTTTGTGAGCCTTGCGGAGGGCCCTGACCTTAAAGATCTCATCTAGGCCTGTCTGTGACTCCAAGTACCTTGCTTGCTGTGGTGATAATTCTTCTCAGCATATTTCTCTGGCTGACAGTGGCATTTACAGCAATAGTCATTTGTTTTCCAAACAGTTTTTTGGCGATTTGTACTTTTAAATATTGCGATATGCCTGGCTCGGAGCCTAAATGCTTTTCACTGACGATCGCATCTCGACGATCGCATCTCAACGATCATCTATTTGGTATTTGCCGCGTGCTCTGCCCAAATTGCGGGCCCTTCTGACTGTAGGCTGTGATTTTTAAAACAATCCACAGCAAAATAATATTTAAGAATTATTGATTCTCTAATGCTTTCTGGTGTAGTAGCCACATTTCTGATGATTTTCTTTCTTTCTGTATAGACAGGAATAAGTTAATTAGACTATATAATGTTGGTCATTTAATTCAACGCGCTGCCTATGTATTCTAAGATCTTCCAATTGCTCATGGGAATTCAGTAAGAATGACGCACGCCGTTGCATCCGAGATGCATGACACCATGAACTAAATGGTATTTCTGTCATTCTGAGAACTGGGTGGACGCCGTAATCTGGTACCGCAACCATTTTTGGTCCAGTAAATGAAAATGCTCTGACAGAAACGCTGACACACACACACACATTAAGATTACCATAACCAATGCAGTAATCCTTATTCTCTCCTCTCTCACAGGTATCTGTTAACTCGTTATGCAGGGTCGTTGGGGCAGTTTGCTGCAGCCTCCCAGTCTTATAACTTCTCCCTCAGGTTTTTCCACTCCAACCAGAAAGATGTGAGTCCCTGGCTCTAAGTATGTCCTAAATATGTCATATATTCTGATGAGTTGTATTTTCTCACTTCTTCCTTGTTTCCTCTTTTCTGTCCTCCACCAGACCTCAGAGTACATAATCCAGGCCTATAAGTATGGAGCGTTTGAGAAAATCCCAGAATTCATAGCATTTAGAACCCGGCTCAACCAATCTCTGCACTTCGCTCAGGTCCGCACCGAGAGGATGTTATTGGACTTGTACACCGAGGCTGACATGTGAGAGTACACACACACACACACACACACACACACACACACACACACACACACACACACACACACACCCCTACCTACCTACCTGTAACACATTCCTGTGTTGCTCTAGCACATCAAGTCTGGAGGAGAGTGTGAAGGCGATGGGTCTGTGTCCTGAGGAGGATGACATTCCCTGGGACAACATGAGGGACAACAGAGACCTGACGGTCCTCTTCAGCTGGAACCCCAAGGACCGGTACACACACACTTGTCACAAGTTCACAACATATTTACCCATGCCAGTCTGTAAAAATGTGTGTGTGTTCCAGGGAGCTGACTGAGGAGCATCGTCGTCTGTCTCTAGAGGAGGAGTCGGTCTGGTTAAAGGTTCGCTCTCTCACGCTCCGCCTCCTCGCCTCATTGGCTCTGCTCAGACACGCCCCCTCATCACGGAACTCTGATAAGACCAATGAGAATGGTGTATCGGCCAAAAGCTCCACCCTCCAGACCCTCCTCTCCCAGCTAGACCTGACACTACAGACCGCAGCCCAGATCACAGAGAAACAGACACAGGTACACACGCTTCACTAATAACTGTGTAATGTAATATGGTAGTTGGTTTACCTGAGTGCATACTGGATGGCCCCAGCATGAACAGAACCCACCTACCTCCATGCTCTTACCAACTGAGCCACACAGGACCACTAACTGTTGTTGTGTTGTTCTAGTACCCGTTCCTGGGCCCTCCCTCCTCCCGCCTGGCCTCTGCTCTGTCTAGTGGCAGCTGTCACTGTCAGGCCTCTGCTCTGCAACTATCACTGACTCTTCAGGAACTAGAGACCACTGGACTGGGTAAGATGAGTGATGTAGACTTCTGTACCACTGGCCTCCAACCGTCTGTCCATCTACAGAAGCAGCAGGACTGGGGAGGAGAGCGATGGAGGAAGAGAGGGATGTGGGGAAGTGGGAGGAGTCTAGAGAGAGGAAGGGGAGAAATGATGTCATGTTCTTTATAATTTCTCTTTCCAGATGACTCGTCAGAACTCCAAACCCAGATCTGTAACTCCTTCAAATCATTAATAGTACAACTCCAAGGTAAGACATCAGAGCTCTTTAAAGATTACAACAGGTCCATGGTAATAATGACTGTGTAGTCAGCCACAGGAAATATCATGGCTTCGGGTTGCTAGTCGAGGTATCACTGGTGTAGTAGTTCCTTCTTATTCCCCCATGCTGATCTGTGCCCCTCCTCCCTCCAGAGCTGTTATCCAGATGTAAAGGAGAAGTGTTGGAGATGAAAAACAGCAGATTGATGACCCAGCCCTCCCTGTTAGAAACACTGGTCTTCTTTGTCGAGGTCAGTGTAGTCGCTCTAAATATATATCACTAAAACATTGCTCAAATGGAAATGTAATAATAAGAAATACTGCAGATGCACAGCAACTGTGTGTGTAATACATGGTGATGTCTCCTGGTCAGACTGTGTGTGTCATACATGGTGATGTCTCCTGGTCAGACTGTGTGTGTGTGTGTGTGTGTGTGTGTGTGTGTGTGTGTGTGTGTAATACATGGTGATGTCTCCTGGTCAGACTGTGTGTGTGTGTAATACATGGTGATGTCTCCTGGTCAGACTGTGTGTGTGTGTGTGTGTAATAGATGGTGGTGTCTCCTGGTCAGACTATGTGTGTGTGTAATACATGGTGATGTCTCCTGGTCAGACTGTGTGTGTGTGTAATACATGGTGATGTCTCCTGGTCAGACTGTGTGTGTGTGTGTAATACATGGTGATGTCTCCTGGTCAGACTGTGTGTGTGTGTAATACATGGTGATGTCTCCTGGTCAGACTGTGTGTGTGTGTAATACATGGTGATGTCTCCTGGTCAGACTGTGTGTGTGTGTGTGTGTAATACATGGTGATGTCTCCTGGTCAGACTGTGTGTGTGTGTAATACATAGTGATGTTTCCTGGTCAGACTGTGTGTGTGGTGCTGTGGGTGGCCAGTTACTCTGCCAGCGTCCTGCGACCTCTCAAGTCCAGCCTACAGAAGAAGAAGAAGAAGAAAAAAGACAGCAGCACAGCCATGGTAACACTCACTACCGTCTCATCCTCCCCTTGTCCGCGTACAACCCTTCTGACACCATCCCATTCGCCAAATAACTCTCTGCCCCCTTCCTCTGTCCCTATAGCCAGTGGTGCTGAGTGGCTTCCAGGAGTGGACAAGCAACCTACAGGGCATTGTGGCCCAGGCTCTAGATCATGTGAAGGGGCAGGAGGCCAGCCTGACAGCCCTCAAACTAGCAGCACTCACCTTGGGGGTGGGACACGCACAGACACAGGTTGGTAGGTCTGGGTGGGTAGCTGTGTGTATGATTTGTTTCATGGTTCTTACTCTCCACCTTGCCTTACATCTTTGTCTGTCTCTACCCTCTGTCTCCCAGGAGGAGTGTGGATTCACCAGAGCAGCCATGGACAAGGTTCAGACTAGTTATCTTGGCTCGCTGCAGGAGCTGGGAGATCTACTGAGGAAGAGAGCTGATTCGCTGAAGAGCCTCAAGTTCTGACCATCACCCTTCAATCAATATTGTCATACCTAATTATCACTATTATAGTGGATCACCTCATCTAACTGCCCCCCCCACACACAGAGCCTTCTCCCCCTGCTCCTCTCAAAGGAGGTGTTGCCTGCTACCAACAGTCTTTCACTTCGCCTTCCCTCTACTTTTCCACATCTCCCTCACTCTGGGTGTCACTTTATATAACACAGGACTCCCACCATCACTGCTCTCTCTCTCAGCAAGGAACCACAGATATTTCCGCTTTATTATATGTGATAATGTCAGAGAAGCTCCTCAAACATACTAAATAAGCAATTTTAGATCTACTCTAATAAATGATTGTACATAGTCCGCAGATGACAGATCAACTACCACAGCAACAACTCCTTGACTGAATGTGACTGAAATAAGAACTAAGCAACATTTTCCCCTTAGTTGTTTTTTCCCGGCCTCTGTTGCTTCCATGGTGAGATGAGAAGATCTGCTCCTGTTTTTCATGTTGGACTCCCGAGCCTGACCTGGCAGCCCACTGTTGTCAGTGACACTCTTCTGCTCGTAAGAACAAATGGGGCAGAGATGGTGCTTAGCTTACTGTATGAAAACGAGGACAGCTGAACAAAGAGGGTTCTTGGTGTATTGTACAAGCAAGGAAAGCTGAACGCGGCCCCAACTCTTGACTTTTAGCCAGCAACCTGGGAAACGAGTTGTCTGCACTCCTCTCCGGGCAACCAGTGACTTAATCGGTCAGTTTAGAATACTACAAGGTAGGATCAAAGAGTTAGCCAGCTAACTTGCCTAAATATATATATTTTTTTAAAGATGAGTTTAGTCTAATTGACTCAAGCACATAGATGTTTAGCTTTCTTAATGAACCTGGTTATCAGTTAGCTGGCTAACTCATTGCACCTCTGGTTGGTTTCCTCACCAGTTCATGCCTTTCAATCCCAAACTCCCCCTTTTGTTTGCTTTGTTTGAAACCCTCTGTAGTTATTGGAATACCTGAATCTGAAAAGTAATGTATTTGCATTCTGTCGGTGGAAAGTATATGTAGCTTGCCTGGTTTAGTTAAAAATGGACAAGTCAGTGGATGGTTTGTTTTAACACTGTAGGAGAGAAACCAGACAAACCGATAGTTATGCAACCTGTTTATTCAGAGGCGCTAGTGTTAAATGCTGTGGAAAACAGTTCTCTGACAATGGCTGAAACCCAAAGTTAAGATATCTAAATGTGAAGGAGACAACCAACGTGTCCGATTTGCAATGAAGATGGGAAATGTTTTTGAAATAGTCCTTCATTGTCTCTTCAGGGTTCATCTCTCTGCAATGATCTCCCGCAATTCATTTCACTAACCAAAACTGTCAATGGCCGTATTCGAGAGCATCAAATATGACTCATTATTAGATGGGTCACAATTTACCAATGATATATTGCGGTTTTGATCTTCTCTAACATAGTCGTTGTTTCTTAACATTGCTCGTTTATGGCATTTCACCTGCTAGCTACCGATATACATTAGGGTCACGACCAGTAGCATTGTGGAACAGTCTAAAATGTGTTCTAATCAATGCATTTCTAACTGGAGGCAAACTAAGGGCTCTATTCAGTGTGATTGACATTTTAAGGCAATGTTCGAGTTAGTGCATTTCCACATCTTTGGGGCGAGGGAGCGTGGACATGGTTGGATCAAATTTGGGGAAAGCTGAATTTTATGCAATTCTGTGATCTCGCAACGCTATTAACCAATTAAAGCTCACTATAACTTCCAGCCCCTATTGGATTGGTAGTTGATACCTAGCAACCACATGGGGGCGAAGTTAGAACGCTATCCAAATTATGTGGAAATCTTTTAGGGGAGACTGCAAAACAAAACGCATGTTGGCTCAATCTGTAACGCTACAGCGATATTGAAGAGACCTAAACTAGTAGACATGTTTACAGCCGAGGGCACTGAGACGGACTAATATCGATCTCTATATGCTTTGGTTTATTTGATCCTTTTTAAACAAGACGTGGACGTTGAACAGTTTGATCCTCCCACACTGACCCTCTAGATGCTGTCAGTGGACTCATTGAGGTGCTGAGAACGAAGTGGTCGACAATCTGGAGTGCCATCAATTTATACCCATCCTGTCTCTTTTGCTATAAAATGGAAAACAAAAACACTGGAATGTCATATATAAAATGAACAAATCAGTTTGTCTTGAATCAATGTTTGTCTCTGAAAATACAGAGTAGGCTATTTATTAACTGTATATTCAGTAGTAGATTAACCACAATCGTGATGTCAAATCAATAGCACAGCACAGGTGGAGTTTTGTGTTAAATTTTAATAGATATTCTGTTATTGTCTAGACCTTGCCACAGCTCAGAAGCTGTGAAAAACAAAAATATTAACATTTTACATTCACTACATGATCAGAAAATATACATTTATATGCATTGTTGAAATTTATTTTGCAAGTGCTTAGGCATGATGACCATACAGATACAATGGACTGATGGCCAGTGTTTCTCAATCCATTCCTGGGGGGGTACACACAGTTTTTCTCCAGCTCATCACTAATACACCTGATTAAAGTAACCAGTGGCTTGGTGAAAACGAGTTAATTCAGTTTTAGGGATAATGAAAAAGGGGCACCTCTGGGGACCCCCAGGACTGAGTTAAGTGATACTCCATTAGGCCTTTCTAACCCTGGCTCACATCACTGGTACTTCTATAAACACTAATCCAAATCATCACCTGCGACAGTTATGGGTCACATTAGCTGCATCTACACAGGCAGCCAAATTCTCATCTTTTGACCAGCCAGATGAGCTGATGGGATGTGGAGGGAAAAATAGATCAACTGGGCTGCCTGTGTAGGTGCAGCCATTGTCGGATGCAGCTGTGCGACCCAACAGGAACGGGTAAAATCAACAACAAAAAACAGGAGAAACACAGACAAAAGAATACAACTTATCCTTTTAACAGTGTCTCTCTCACTCCAAGGCTTCATGATCCTGGAGATCAAAATGTAAAACAAGATAACGGGAATAAACTATCCATTTTCAGTAGATACTTCATCAAATATCCTTATCTGTTAATGCTGCAGCAGGTAGCTACATGGTTGCGCTGATGGAGAATGTGTGATTATCCACACAAAAATATTTTCTTTGCATACTAAGACATGCATTATCCCATAGACACACTACATTCACAGGGGTAATAACTACAGTATGGCTGAAAGCGGAACATTTTGACCTAAGTCACAGCTCTAGGAACATTACTTTCTCCAATCCTAACCTGTCAGAGCAGTGTCTGGACTGCCCACTGATCTGACAAACTTTCCAAGAGTAATACAACCTATTCTAAACCTCAACACCCTATCTACTATATGTGCACTACATATAGGGAACAGGGTGCCATTTGAGCCAGCTCCCTACTATATATAATTACAGTACTGGAGATAGAGGTCACCTAGAACAGGGTTTTCCCCAAACACGGTCCTGCCCCCCACCAGGGAGCCCCAGGACAGAGTTTGGGAAACACTCCTCTGGAGGGGACCTGACCATGTTTTATAACCGTGAATATGAAATAAGAGGACAGTCAACACTACAGTGGTAGAAATAAACTGGTATTCCCACAGGACAGCTAGAGACATCAGTCACAAGGGCAATGTATTTCTGTCCCTCCTAACGGTGCAGCAGACCTGGGTATCTATCAAATACTTGTAAGTATTTCAACGCCACCAAATTCTAGCCCCGAAGTCATTAGCGACGTGACTACAGGTAAGCAGAAAGCAAAAGGGGCAGGAGGGTTTAATTCCATCTGTTCTCCATCATTCCAGTAGAATGACACCTGAACTACAGGTACAAGTGACAGCTGATCTAGCAGCTCTGAAATGTATGAACTCAGCGAACACTCACTTGGGGCAAACAATGGATGAAATGTTTAAAACCTTAACACATTAAAAAGGAAAACACATTGGATCAAAGGACAGCAATGCAACAACAAATGGCAACAAAATCGGTCAGAGGGCAGGAATCGTATACATGCATGTCAAACCACTCAACCATGAGATAGCAACAGGCCTGGACATGGTCAAATAAAAAAAAAACATCCTCCAGCCACCTGTCAGACAGGGGTTGAGGTGCTAAATCGACGTCCCAAATGGCACCCTATTCAGACCTGGCCCTCTGGCCAGAAGTAGTGCACTATATGGAATAGGGTGCCATTTTGGACTTATTTCAAGTCTGCAGACCCCTACACCTCGGATAAGGGTTTATACAGATCTTAGTCTCGAGGGAGGAGACCGAAACAAGGATGAAGCCAACTAGAGCAATGACAGATACAGTATCCAACGGGGAACAAAATACATAAAACAAAAACAAATTGGTCCAATCAGTGATCCGATTCCAATTTAGGGGGAAACTATAACATATACTGAGGACTGTAAAATAACATTCTAGTCTGATTAAAAGGATTGGCTTTGAGCGTCTTGGATACAAATGAAGCCTGTCTCATAATTAACTAACAATTATAGTTACAGGCAATTTAAATTTACTTTCTGTGCAAATCGTTTTTTAAAATGTGAATAGGAGGCGTGTGATTGGGAGTCGGTACACTACTATTGACCAATCAGGACAAACCCCTATATGAATCATGGGAGACAGGGAATAGAGCAGCTGACTTCCTCTTCTTTGTGAGCTTGGTGACATCATCATGGAAGGGTTTGGTTGGTCGACCTCACTGCTCGTGAGCAGCACTCATGCCTCGAACCTGACCTGAACTACGCAGCTGGCGGAGGAAGTAAACAGATTATAGTCACGCATGTATCACACAGTGAAGGGCAAAATGTGTGTCTGTAGGAGAGACTGAGGTGATGAGTGAACATATTCTCTCTTTCCATCATATATATATATATATATATATATATATATAAAATGTAGCAACAGCTAAATGTGCTACATTGTGAACTAATGGCCAATGTTTAGTTCATGAAATAGAGAATAATGTTTCCTCTTTACTAGCAGTCACATCACTTCAACCCATCTCCATCATAGTGAAAACTCTCCTCTTTCCATCTGTAGGCAACATGATACATGCAGAAAGATGGCAGAGAGCAACAGGGTAGGAGCGCTGCCCCAACACCTGGAACCACACACATACCACACTATGTTAATAAGACAGCAAGGGGACAAAAGGTTTCAGAGTTAAGGAGGAGAAGAAGTCATGCAGCGGGAGCTGAGGAGCAGAACTGCAGAGAGAGACAGGATGCAGACGCCATGGAGACAGGATGCAGACGCCATGGAAAAAAAGAGAGACAGGATGCAGACGCCATGGAAAAAAAGAGACAGGATGCAGACGTCATGGAAAAAAAGAGAAACGGAATGAGAGCCCCACATGCAGATAGAACTCCAAAACCACCATAGACAAACGACAGACTGAACCAAAAGCAGATTGTTTCATTAGACAGGCAAG
Organism: Oncorhynchus keta; assembly: GCF_023373465.1. NCBI lineage: Eukaryota > Metazoa > Chordata > Actinopteri > Salmoniformes > Salmonidae > Oncorhynchus > Oncorhynchus keta. Next base: position 38,791,845 of record NC_068432.1, read on the forward strand.
GCAACAAGGGAAAAGGGAGAAAAACGTGATGAGCAACAAATTAATGGGGGGGATCGAGAGAGATGAGAGCAGGTACAGGATGAGTCTCCAACACCACGATGATGTCATTTCCTGTGTCCTGTTGGGGAACTTACTCAGCCTGTCTCTGACCTTTGACCTATAGGGGCGTGGTTACTCTTCCGTTGCCGAGGTTCCTCTAACGGTGCCCTTCTCACGCATCTAAAGGCAGCAGAGTAGAACTGTCAGCTGGACCAATCAAAGAGCTTCATAGGAGGGTCAAAGGTTAAGGCCATTGGGGTTAGTGAGGGTCACGGTCAGTCCTAGATAGGCAATTTTTTGTTTATTGTGGTCCTTGATCCCTCAATGCCTCTGGAATCATGTGTTCGTGACCTTTTCATCATCTGTCCCTATCTATGCACCACAAAAAACAAGTCTAAAACCTATGAAAAAAATGTCAGACATTAATTGTGTGTTTTACCTCTTCCAGCTCTTTCTTGGTCTCTTCCTCCATTCGTCGGATGTCTGCCATGGTCAGCTCCACCCAGTTGTCAATCCAACAAAACAACTGGCGATGGAAGTTAGTGAAAATACGCTTCTCTTGCTTAAGGAGGGAAGATGGGGGAGGAGAGAGGGGGAGAGGGAATGAAAGGAGACCAGAGAACAACAATATTAGGTATCAGTCTGTTTTCTCATTGGAGGCCCTAAATGTGAAAAGGAGAAAGAGAGAAAGAGATAAAAGTATTGTACCTTCTGGATAAAGTTCTCTACTTTGGTCTGCAGGCCCCACCACTTGAACTTGACAGTGACCAGTTTGTAGGCACACATCTTAGGACAGTCGGTCTTGTTCATCAGATCGTTCTGTCATAGGAGAAACACAGGAGGGATGAGGACAAATTTATTTTTATTTTCTACAATGTTGATTTTGGAGCATTAACCTCCAGCACCACAAACGAGAGAAGCATGGTAGTGTGTGTGTCAATATGACTAACTATCACAGACAAGACGGGATATATATGGTGACAGTAGGTAAAATCCTGTACCTTCCATTCAGGTGAGAGCGGTCCTCTGCCTGTCTTTGTAGATTTGAACAGAGCAGGATCTTCCTCTGCTTTATAATCCTGTAGTAAATAACAAAAAACATACCTTTCACAACGACAACCTGCTCTTTACATGACAGACTGACCAGGTGAAAGTCATGATCCCTTATTGTCGTCACCGGTTAAATCCACTTCAATCAGTGTAGATGAAGGGGAGGAGGTTTAAGAATGATTGTGTATGTGTGCCACTCAAGAGGGTGAATGGGCAAGACAAAATATTTAAGCCTCTTTAAAACAGTGTATGGTAGCAGGTGCCAGGCGCACTGGTTTGTGTCAAGAACTGTAATGCTGCTGGGTTTTTCACGCTCAACAGTTTACCGTGTGTATCAAGGATGGGTGGTGGACCAAAGAACATCCAGCCAACTTGACACAACTGCTGGAAGCATTGCAGTCAATATAGGGAAGCGTCCCTGTGGAATGTTTTTGACACCTTGTATGCTCTCCCCTGACAAATTGAGGCTGTTCTGAGGTCCAAGGGGGTGTTACAACAACATTTTTGGAAGGCATTTTTAATGTTTTGTACACTCAGTGTATATACACATTACAACCCATTATAGTCATGTAGGACAGAACATGCATTACACACATGCATACTGACCAGAGTTTCCGTTAGCCGGTCATTTACAGATTTTGGTAGATAAAATAAATGAAAAGCCAATGAATAAAATTGTAACGGGCCAAATTGTCCGGGGCTGCCGTTCTGCTGAGGAGAGAGCGAAAGAGAGAGACTTGGCCTAGGCTATTATTGATTGCGAAGATGAAGGCCTTTTTCATTGAAGTAAAACTACATTTGGAGTGTATGCCTACAGTGAAAAGCCTACAAGGCACTCATTCACCTCATTAAAAACATCCTCTTTTAGGAGGCTAAAACCATGATTTGGTCAAACAGTAAAGTACAGTGCCTTGCGAAAGTATTCGGCCCCCTTGAACTTTGCGACCTTTTGCCACATTTCAGGCTTCAAACATAAAGATATAAAACTGTATTTTTTTGTGAAGAATCAACAACAAGTGGCACACAATCATGAAGTGGAACGCCATTTATTGGATATTTCAAACTTTTTTAACAAATCAAAAACTGAAAAATTGGGCGTGCAAAATTATTCAACCCCTTTACTTTCAGTGCAGCAAACTCTCTCCAGAAGTTCAGTGAGGATCTCTGAATGATCCAATGTTGACCTAAATGACTAATGATGATAAATACAATCCACCTGTGTGTAATCAAGTCTCAGTATAAATGCACCTGCACTGTGATAGTCTCAGAGGTCCGTTAAAAGCGCAGAGAGCATCATGAAGAACAAGGAACACACCAGGCAGGTCCGAGATACTGTTGTGAAGACGTTTAAAGCGGATTTGGATACAAAAAGATTTCCCAAGCTTTAAACATCCCAAGGAGCACTGTGCAAGCGATAATATTGAAATGGAAGGAGTATCAGACCACTGCAAATCTACCAAGACCTGGCCGTCCCTCTAAACTTTCAGCTCATACAAGGAGAAGACTGATCAGAGATGCAGCCAAGAGGCCCATGATCACTCTGGATGAACTGCAGAGATCTACAGCTGAGGTGGGAGACTCTGTCCATAGGACAACAATCAGTCGTATATTGCACAAATCTGGCCTTTATGGAAGAGTGGCATGAAGAAAGCCATTTCTTAAAGATATCCATAAAAAGTGTCGTTTAAAGTTTGCAACAAGCCACCTGGGAGACACACCAAACATGTGGAAGAAGGTGCTCTGGTCAGATGAAACCTAAATTGAACTTTTTGGCAACAATGCAAAACGTTATGTTTGGCGTAAAAGCAACACAGCTCATCACCCTGAACACACCATCCCCACTGTCAAACATGGTGGTGGCAGCATCATGGTTTGGGCCTGCTTTTCTTCAGCAGGGACAGGGAAGATGGTTAAAATTGATGGGAAGATGGATGGAGCCAAATACAGGACCATTCTGGAAGAAAACCTGATGGAGTCTGCAAAGACCTGAGACTGGGACAGAGATTTGTCTTCCAACAAGACAATGATCCAAAACATAAAGCAAAATCTACAATGGAATGGTTCAAAAATAAACATATCCAGGTGTTAGAATGGCCAAGTCAAAGTCCAGACCTGAATCCAATCGAGAATCTGTGGAAAGAACTGAAAACTGCTGTTCAAATGCTCTCCATCCAACCTCACTGAGCTCGAGCTGTTTTGCAAGGAGGAATGGGAAAAAAATTCAGTCTCTCGATGTGCAAAACTGATAGAGACATACCCCAAGCGACTTACAGCTGTAATCGCAGCAAAAGGTGGCGCTACATTTTGCACGCCCAATTTTTCAGTTTTTGATTTGTTAAAAAAGTTTGAAATATCCAATAAATGTCGTTCCACTTCATGATTGTGTCCCACTTGTTGTTGATTCTTCACAAAAAAATACAGTTTTATATCTTTATGTTTGAAGCCTGAAATGTGGCAAAAGGTTGCAAAGTTCAAGGGGGCCGAATACTTTCGCAAGGCACTGTACATTATCCTCATGAATCCTGTACTGAAAGTGTTTGACTGCCTGCCCGTTTCGCTGGGGCCTGCAGCTGTGTTGAGCGAGCCACTCTCTCCCTCTCCCCTTTTCTGGGGGGGAAGAAAATGCTCCAGGAGAAAGAAATCTGTTTTCCCGATTGTATAACATTTTAAAATACAATTGCTTGGAAAACAGCTATCCTGCTGTCACAGATGGAGCTCAATGTGCTCAGTTTTCACACTCTCCACATATGCTGCTGCTACTCTCTCATATAAATAAAGATAAATCTGTCTGTCAATCAATCAGTTTCAATATCAACAGTGAAGAGGCCACTCTGGTATGATGGCCTTCTATGCAGAGTTGCAAAGAAAAAGCCATATCTCAGACTGGCCAATAAAAAGAAAAGATTAAGATTGGCAAAATAACACAGACACTGGACAGAGGAACTCTGCCAAGAAGGCCAGCATCCCGGAGTCGCCTCTTCACTGTTGACGTTGAGACTGGTGTTTTGCAGGTACTGTTTAATGAAGTTGCCAGTTGAGGACTTGTGAGGCATCCGTTTCTCAAACTAGACACTAATGTACTTGTCCTCTTGCTCAGTCCTGCACCGGGGCCTCCTACTCCTCTTTCTATTCTGGTTAGGGCCAGTTTGCGCTGTTCTGTGAAGGGAGTAGTACACAGCGTTGTACGAGATCTTCAGTGTCTTGGCAATTTCTCACATGGAATAGCCTTCATTTCTCAGAACAAGAATAGACTGATGAATTTCATAAAAGTTAGTTGTTTCTGGCCATTTTGAGCCAGTAATCGAACCCCCAAATGCTGATGCTCCAGATAATCAACTAGACTAAAAGAAGGCCAGTTTCATTGCTTCTTTAGTCAGCACACAGTTTTCAGCTGTGCTACCATAATTGCAAAACGGTTTTCTAATGATCAATTGGCCTTTTAAAATTATAACTTGGATTAGCTAACACAACGTGTTATTGGAACACAGGGGTGATGGTTGCTGATAATGGGCCTCTGTACGCCTATGTAGATAGTCCATTAAAAAAATCTGCCGTTTCCAGCTACAATAGTCATTTACAACATCAACAATGTCTACACTGTATTTCTGATCAATTTGATGTTATTTTAAATGTAAAAAAAAATATATATATATATATACACATATAGGTTTGGAGTCACTTACAAATGTCCTTGTTTTTGAAAGAAAATCAATTTTTTTGTACATGTGTGTATATATATATATATATATATATATATATATACACACATATATACACACACACACACACACACATATACACATATACACATATATGTATATACACACATATACAAATACACATACATACATATATATATATATACACACACACACACACACACACACAAAAGTACGTGGACACCCCTTCAAATGAGTGGATTTGGCTATTTCAGCCACACCAGTTGCTGACTGGTGTATAAAATTGAGCACGCAGCCATGCAATCTCCATAGACAAACACTGCCAGTAGAATGGCTTTACTGAAGTGCTCTGTGACTTTCAAAGTGGCATCGTCATAGGATTCCACCTTTCCAACAAGTCAGTACTTCAAATGTCTGCCCTGCTAGAGCTGCCCCGGTCAACTGTAAGTGCTGTTGTTGTGAAGTGGAAATGTCTAGGAGCAACAGCAGCTTGGCTGCGAAGTGGTAGGCTACACAAACTCACAAACCCAAACGGGACCGCCGAGTACTGAAGCGCATAGCTCGTAAAAATAGTCTGTCCTCTTTTGGAACACTCAGTACCGAGTTCCAAACTGCCTCTGGAAGCAACGTCAGCACAAGAACTGTTCGTCGGGAGCTTCATGAAATGGGTTTCCATGGCCGAGCAGCTGCCTGAGATCACACACAAGCCTAAGATCACCATGTACAATGCCAAGTGTCGCCTGGAGTGGTGTAAAGCTCGCCGCCATTGGACTGGAAATGCCTTCTCTAGAGTGATGAATCACACTTCACCATCTAGCAGTCTGTCGGCCGGAACGGAGTTTGGTGGATGCCAGTAGAACGGTACCTGCCCAAATGCATAGTGCCCACTGTGAAGTTGGTGGAGGAGGAATAAACGGTCTGGGGCTGTTTTTCATGGTTCAGACTCCTTCGTTCCAGTGAAAGGAAATCTTAACGCTACAGCATATAATGACATTGTAGTCAATTCTGTGCTTCTAATTATGTGGCAATAGTTTGGGAAAGGCCCTCTCCTGTTTCAGCATGACAATGCGGCCCTGTACAAAGTGAGGTCCATACAGAAATGGTTTGTAAAGATCAGTGTAGAAGAACTTGACTGTCCTGCACAGAGCCCTGACTTTAAGCCCATCAAATACCTTTGGGATGAATTGGAACACTGACTGCGATCCAGGCCTTATCGACCAACATCAGCGCCCAACCTCACTAATGCTCTTGCTTCCATTTGGCCACAAGTCCCCGCAGCAATGTTCCAATATCTAGTGGAAAACCTTCCCAGAAGAGTGGAGCCTGTTATAGCAGCAAATGGGGGGGACCAAATTGATATTCATGCCCATGATTGTGGAATAAGATGTTCGACGAGCAGGTGTCCACATACTATTTGGTCAAGGAGTGCACATAAAAGGAAGAGAAGCTTACTCTTAGCCCCAGAGAGATAGCATACCGCAGGCATATTTCTACGACATCGACATTCATTTCTTTATACTTGTCAGATTGGCTACTCAAATACAATTTTATTGGTCACAAGTGCCAAATACTTTTCAACTGCTACACCTGTTGTAAGAACAATATTTGCTAAAACAAAAGAAGAAATAGTAACACAATTTTGAATCCAACAATAATGAGGCTATGTACAAAGAGTACCAGTACTGAATTAACGTGCATGGGTACGAGGTAGCTGAGCTAATACAGTACGCCCTACAGTATGCCCAGGGCCTTCAGAAAGTATTCACACCCCTCAACCTTTTCCACATTTTGTTGTGTTACAGCCTGAGTTTAAAATTGATTAAATTGAAGAAAGAAAATGACTGGCCTACCAACAATATCCCATAAAGTGGAATTATGTTTTTTGAAATTGTTACAAATTGCTAAAAAATGAAAATCTAAAATGTCTTGAGCCAATAAGTATTTAAGCCCTTTGTTATGGCATTAATATAGGCCTAATTAGTGGTCAAATCTCAGACAGCTGAACCGTGAGTTGGGACAATTATTGTTTTAGGAAAGTAAAAAAACAAAATAGACTATAAAATGTTGCATATGCTACACATCAAAACAAGGAATAGTGTTTCTGTAATTAGCTATAGGCTGCTTTTAAAGGACATGTACATGAGGCTCATTTAGCCAATATGATGGCGCTGGCTGTGTGAGTGGATGGCTTAATGGGTACGCACCCAATGCATATGGATGACTGATACATTTCTCAAATGTCCAATAAATACAAATCTCAAGGTAACTTGTGCGGTGCAACATTTTCCTAATAGAAACCCTGATACTGACAACAATATATATATATATATATACACACAGTACAGCTCCATTCTAGTCCTGCCGGAGAGAACACGCACACAGGGAAACTCATGACATGGAGTTGTATATATACTATTGTTCATTGAGTTAATAGTATCTGGAATGAAGCCGCTCCATATTTCTTGATTTTCACATATTGTGTGTAGAAGCAGAAGAGTGGATGATATGACGCTCTGGGGAACAGAGATCAACGCCATGCCCTTATGATGCAGGAAAGCCATTGGAGCAGCATGATGGCAGGCGCACACACAACCACACACAGGCTCTCCCCTTGTCCCCATTTGTATCCGTCAGGCCTGTGTGTGTACCTGCAGCAGATGGTCCCTCCGATTAAGGCGTGGCCCTACCACTGATCCCCTAGTGTTATTACATGGCTGCTGTGGGTACTGTACAGGAGTCACTGCACTGTAGTCCTGGTACACTACCGGCTGAGTGGTCAGTCAGTATTGTACATGAGACTAACACTACAGACACAGTATCCTGACTACAGACAGAGAAGAGCATGGTTTCTCAGCTACAGTGCTTGGGGACACCCATCCATTTTGTTCTAGTCATTGGCTGCGGTCCAAACACTTAAAAAGACACACCCTCGTCCACCTTATGCCCTTGGGGGAATCCCCCGTCGCCATCTTGGAGGGTGGTCCAAATTATTAGCCAAGCAAAGGAAGTTTACAACGTAAGGCCCCTAAGCCCTCGTTTTTAGTCGGCTTTGTGAGTGTACAATTATGTTCGCTCCGGGCCTGAAACTCCCCCATAATTCAATTTACGACGATTGTACATCCGCTAAGAAAAATCAGCAAAAACTTAAAAACAACAATGGAGAAGTCAACATACAAGTGTAAGTAAAAACAAATGCAAATAAGCTAGAAATGTTGCTACTACGTAAAAAGAATATGTTTTTGTTTGGTTATCTTTTGGAAATTGTAGGAAAAAAATGTTTTTCCTTCAGAAGTTCCCGCTAGGCAGGCTAACGTTAGCTAGCTATCATACAGCAGGCGTATATTAATAATGATATATTTAATATAAGTAGTCAGGCACTCATAATTGACTGTAGCGCATATAAGCACCCACAATCTACCGTTGGCTGAAAACACAATCATCACAGGATGATCGAGTGACGAATTTCCAGCCGAGGGCGGTCCATTTAAAACTCATTCCTTCCTCCCTCGCCCTGCAAGTGTATACTCGTCAGACGCCATGATACGTCATCAGAAGTGTCCACTTAATATGAGGGCTGAGGGGATAGGGTGTGTCTTTAAAGTGTTTGGACCGCAGCCATTGATGTACTGAATCAGATGTGAGCGCTGTGCACCACCAGAGGGCAGCTCTCAAAGACACACCACTCGAGTTTTGGTCAGTTAGGGAAATAAAAGTGCTGAAACATGTTGGCTCACTATTTATAAAGAAGATGGAGAACAAGCTATTGGATGAAAATTACTGGAGTTTTGGTGTAGATACAGACGACTAGTGCTAGAAAACACTACCTATAGTAACAAAACATTTATAAAAACGTACAAATCTATACTTTCAGTCAAATTTCGATTGTCCCAAAAATGATAATGCGATACGTAATTGTATCCATCACTACTACACAGGGTCAAGTCTACGAGCAGAACTCTCCGGATTAAGCTGTTATGTTAGGTTCTGTACAATATGGCACGTCAGCGGTATGTCAGTAAAGTGCCTTGCGCAGGCCTATCCTCTGGAGGACAGGAATGGGCTGCCAGGCTAACAGCAGCAGACACAGGACTAGGAATGACACTAGACTGGCAGGCTAACAGCAGCAGACACAGGACTAGGAATGACACTAGACTGCCAGGCTAACAGCAGCAGACACAGGACTAGGAATGACACTAGACTGGCAGGCTAACAGCAGCAGACACAGGACTAGGAATGACACTAGACTGGCAGGCTAACAGCAGCAGACACAGGACTAGGAATGACACTAGACTGGCAGGCTAACAGCAGCAGACACAGGACTAGGAATGACACTAGACTGGCAGGCTAACAGCAGCAGACACAGGACTAGGAATGACACTAGACTGCCAGGCTAACAGCAGCAGACACAGGACTAGGAATGACACTAGACTGGCAGGCTAACAGCAGCAGACACAGGACTAGGAATGACACTAGACTGCCAGGCTAACAGCAGCAGACACAGGACTAGGAATGACACTAGACTGCCAGGCTAACACCAGCAGACACAGGACTAGGAATGACACTAGACTGGCAGGCTAACAGCAGCAGACACAGGACTAGGAATGACACTAGACTGCCAGGGTAACAGCAGCAGACACAGGACTAGGAATGACACTAGACTGGCAGGCTAACAGCAGCAGACACAGGACTAGGAATGACACTAGACTGCCAGGCTAACAGCAGCAGACACAGGACTAGGAATGACACTAGACTGCCAGGCTAACAGCAGCAGACACAGGACTAGGAATGACACTAGACTGGCAGGCTAACAGCAGCAGACACAGGACTAGGAATGACACTAGACTGGCAGGCTAACAGCAGCAGACACAGGACTAGGAATGACACTAGACTGGCAGGCTAACAGCAGCAGACACAGGACTAGGAATGACACTAGACTGGCAGGCTAACAGCAGCAGACACAGGACTAGGAATGACACTAGACTGCCAGGGTAACAGCAGCAGACACAGGACTAGGAATGACACTAGACTGGCAGGCTAACACCAGCAGACACAGGACTAGGAATGACACTAGACTGCCAGGCTAACAGCAGCAGACACAGGACTAGGGATGACACTAGACTGCCAGGGTAACAGCAGCAGACACAGGACTAGGAATGACACTAGACTGCCAGGCTAACAGCAGCAGACACAGGACTAGGAATGACACTAGACTGCCAGGGTAACAGCAGCAGACACAGGACTAGGAATGACACTAGACTGGCAGGCTAACAGCAGCAGACACAGGACTAGGAATGACACTAGACTGGCAGGCTAACACCAGCAGACACAGGACTAGGAATGACACTAGACTGCCAGGGTAACAGCAGCAGACACAGGACTAGGAATGACACTAGACTGCCAGGCTAACAGCAGCAGACACAGGACTAGGAATGACACTAGACTGGCAGGCTAACAGCAGCAGACACAGGACTAGGAATGACACTAGACTGGCAGGCTAACAGCAGCAGACACAGGACTAGGAATGACACTAGACTGGCAGGCTAACAGCAGCAGACACAGGACTAGGAATGACACTAGACTGCCAGGGTAACAGCAGCAGACACAGGACTAGGAATGACACTAGACTGGCAGGCTAACACCAGCAGACACAGGACTAGGAATGACACTAGACTGCCAGGCTAACAGCAGCAGACACAGGACTAGGGATGACACTAGACTGCCAGGGTAACAGCAGCAGACACAGGACTAGGAATGACACTAGACTGCCAGGCTAACAGCAGCAGACACAGGACTAGGAATGACACTAGACTGCCAGGGTAACAGCAGCAGACACAGGACTAGGAATGACACTAGACTGGCAGGCTAACAGCAGCAGACACAGGACTAGGAATGACACTAGACTGGCAGGCTAACACCAGCAGACACAGGACTAGGAATGACACTAGACTGCCAGGGTAACAGCAGCAGACACAGGACTAGGAATGACACTAGACTGCCAGGCTAACAGCAGCAGACACAGGACTAGGAATGACACTAGACTGCCAGGCTAACACCAGCAGACACAGGACTAGGAATGACACTAGACTGCCAGGTTAACACCAGCAGACACAGGACTAGGAATGACACTAGACTGCCAGGCTAACACCAGCAGACACAGGACTAGGAATGACACTAGACTGGCAGGCTAACAGCAGCAGACACAGGACTAGGAATGACACTAGACTGGCAGGCTAACAGCAGCAGACACAGGACTAGGAATGACACTAGACTGGCAGGCTAACAGCAGCAGACACAGGACTAGGAATGACACTAGACTGCCAGGGTAACAGCAGCAGACACAGGACTAGGAATGACACTAGACTGGCAGGCTAACACCAGCAGACACAGGACTAGGAATGACACTAGACTGCCAGGCTAACAGCAGCAGACACAGGACTAGGGATGACACTAGACTGCCAGGGTAACAGCAGCAGACACAGGACTAGGAATGACACTAGACTGCCAGGCTAACAGCAGCAGACACAGGACTAGGAATGACACTAGACTGCCAGGGTAACAGCAGCAGACACAGGACTAGGAATGACACTAGACTGGCAGGCTAACAGCAGCAGACACAGGACTAGGAATGACACTAGACTGGCAGGCTAACACCAGCAGACACAGGACTAGGAATGACACTAGACTGCCAGGGTAACAGCAGCAGACACAGGACTAGGAATGACACTAGACTGCCAGGCTAACAGCAGCAGACACAGGACTAGGAATGACACTAGACTGCCAGGCTAACACCAGCAGACACAGGGCTAGGAATGACACTAGACTGCCAGGCTAACACCAGCAGACACAGGACTAGGAATGACACTAGACTGCCAGGCTAACAGCAGCAGACACAGGACTAGGAATGACACTAGACTGCCAGGCTAACAGCAGCAGACACAGGACTAGGAATGACACTAGACTGGCAGGAATCTTTCATGGACAGAAGCATGTAACACAAACGTTAGAGGAGCAGACTGTGCGACTAACAAGGAACTTTGTTCCGGTGTTGTGCTGAAAATCTCCCCCCTGACAGAATCCCCCACCCTGCAACTTGCAATGCTAGTTGAGATTTCTGATCATGTCAGGCTGCGTTTCATTTGATTTTTTATGGTTGTTTGATCGCGGGGAGACACTAGTAATGTCTGCAGTTTTCGGCTTGGCTTTTTGTTTCAAGTGTATTAGTCTATAAATAAATCTCTGACAAAATTTGTTCTCTCTCCCATGTCTTATTCAACTAGTAGTTGTTCTGAAATGTTCATTGCTTGCCTACATTTTTCTCCCTCTATTTTTAATATAACACACATACATTATTATTTTCGGTTGCCTATCCTGACGTGAAGTTTGTTCTATAGAAAGTATTTGACTCTGATGTGTGCCACAAAGTATGACACTAGCCACAAAATTAAGGAAATTAGAAGGGGGGGTTCGGCAAGGCCATTTTCTTGCCTGCTGAAATTCCACCCCCACTCCTTCCAGCTTGGGACTGCAAGGCCTGACACACTTCAGAATCATTTTTCTAGATCATGTTGACCAGTAGTGTGTGCCAAAGAAAGTATTTGACTCTAGCCACAAAATTAAGGAAATTAGAAAATAGCCTTACCGAACCCCCCTTCTAATTTCCTTAAATTTGTGGCTAGAGTCAAATAAATACTTTCTGTGGCACACAGGCAAGCAATAAACATTTCAGAACAACTACTAGTCCAATAAAACATGGGAGAGATGCCGAATTTTGGCAAAGAGATTTATTTATAGACTATTTGTTTCAAATGTGTTAGCCAAACCGAAAACTGCAGATAATACTAGTGCCTCCCCCGTGATCAAACCGACATAAAATGAAACGCAGCCTAACATGATCAGAAATCTCAACTAGCAAGTCGCAGCAATGAAGAATTGAGTGAGTGCACATTCATGCAAAAGGGGGGGATTCTGGCAGGGAGGTAGACTGGCAGAGACAACCAGTCAACATGCAGTGACACAACTCCTCCACGTGGGGGAGACAAATACCCTGGTGACATAACCATCAGTGCCTGGGACAGGGGACAGACTACATTACCACTTGGGAAAAGAGCCATCTTGATGTCACTGATCTAACATGGCTGAGTGGTTAAAAACTCACTGCTTTAGCCAATACAGTGATGTCAGGTCTGATGCGCAATAGAGGAATGATCAATTTTTTCAAATAGTGTTCCACGTATTCAACTAGTGTGTGTGAGCGTACACCCACTCACCCCATGGGCCACCACATCTTTGTCTGCGATGTCGATGGGAATCACCTCCACTGTCTTCCACGTAGGACCATCCAAGTCGTGCACGTTTTCTAGAGTTCCCATGTCAGGTTTGTGCCACGTCTCAATCTTTATCAGGAAGTCATCTTTCATATACTCGTTCTGGAGGGAGAGGAGGAGAAAAGAAAAGTGAGCAATGAAAGAAAAGGAGACAAATCGAATTTCTGTCCATGTTTTAATCTAGCCTGGCAAAGCATAAATTCATTCTTGCTGATGTGGGTCAGGATGGCGGCCATGTTGGGTGTACCATTCCAAATGGTTGATAAGTTGATTCTATGGATTCTGTGGTGGGAAAGAAACTAATTCCAAGAAGGCTTTAGTGTTCACTTCCTCTATATAGTGGCCTTAAAATGTCAGCCAATTGCAAGCTTGAGAATGCCTTGAATGGAGAACCAATGGGAATCTCATACTGAGAAAGTCTTGCATGGAGTCCTGGGATGCCTAAGGCCTATTTAAACCCCACAGCTAAGCTAATTAACTGATTATCTGTTTGGGCTTGTGGGTGCAGTCTAATGCTACAGTATGTTGTTGAATAGTACTAGTCACTGGTCATTTCCCACACCTGTCCAGTAAACCCTTTACATACTGCACAGAGAAGTGATTTATTACTGGCTCATTATCTTTCGGACACTAAAAACCTTGCTAGGCAGAAATCTAGTTCCCTCTGGTTTGGCTTTAAAGATCCTATCACTCCTCTATCTTAAGACATATAGGCTGTGAGAACTGGTTAGAACCTGTTCTCATTCGTATGTTTTTTTTCTATGGAAGTGGAACCAATTACCCCTTATCTCTTTTGTAAGCTCGCCTCCCCCTTGGAGGGGTAAGCAGTTCATTGTGTAAATTACTTATATAAAGACTGATTGTAAAACATCTTTGCGATCCGCTGTGGTATATGCTGAGAATTCCTTTTCCAGTATGTCCTGAAGGTTACTCTCCGGGTTCATCCTGAGAGTGATCTTCCTTGCAATTGCTTGAATAAACCTCTTATTGCTGATAGATGACTTCTGCCTAATTCCTCAAACAAGTTTTCCCTCAACAGGCTGAAACGGCATGGCTGGTTAGTGCACTACTTCACTCTGCCTGTGGTGTGATAGCATTAGCAACATAGCTAGCTACACAACGCCACCACGCCATAAGTCACTAATGGGATCGAGTGTCTCAAATACATTCACACAACAAACCTAGCCCACACAGACAATAGATGGGGGAATATGAGAAAGGGAGATACCTAGTCAGTTGCACAAGAACGCATTTCAACCAAAATGTGTCTTCCGCATTTAACTCAACCCCTCAATCAGAGAGGTGAGGGGGGGCTGCTTTAATCAACGTCATCGGCGCCCGTATAGCAGTTTTTGGGGATTAACTGCCTTGCTCAAGGGCAGAAGAGCAGACTTTCCCACCTTGCCGGCTCAGGGATTCGAACCAGCGACCTTTCCGTTACTGGCCCAACGCTCTTAACCGCAAGGCCCCAGTGTGCATGTGTTTGTGTCAGTTCACTCACAACTCACCGTTATAACTGCCGAAGATGGAGAAAACAAGCAACAGAAGAAAAAGGGAAACAGATTACTTTCAATAAAATAATCAGTGATAAATTACAATGTAGGCCAGTACCCTGCCAGAAGATGCCGACCCTACCGTTATGCTTGTTAATACTGAGCGCAATCATGGTTACATTAAGACACATTTGAACCCGACGTGCGATATGGGATGGAAAACGTACCTCAATGCAGGGATCGGATATGCCACTGTACTCCAAATTGTACCTTTATCCACACTGCTACGACGAGAAGACTGAAATACTGCTATCATTTTGCAATGGCAGTGTCGGCCAATCAGCTCCTTTTGTTCAACGTGACCTGCCATTCCATAATGGCTGCTGTGGGTACTGCTAGCTAGCATGAGGATGAAAGAAAAGCAGTTTTTCTTCGTGATGGAGCAGTGTGGATAAAGGTAACATTTGGAGTACAGTGGCATATCCCATCCCTGCATTGAGGTACGTTTTCCGTCCCATATCTTGCACTGGCTCCAGTGTCTTAATGTAATCATGATTACGTTCCAACCCCAGTGCAGCTGATTGTAAACCAACGTAACAGTAGGGTTGGTATCTTCTTGCAAGCCAGTCCCAATCAGAGATGAGTTGAGTGTTTAAACTAGAGTTCTGGTACTCACCGGTGCGACAGTATGGGTAGGCATTCCAGGCTTTTTCATGGAAAACTAATGCTCCCTCTGGTGCAATATACCTCAACCAGCCTGGGACTTTACTGCAAAGAGAGAGAGAGACAGGAGTCAATCAGCTGAGTGTGTATGGCTGCATTTACACAGGCAGTCCAACTCGGATCTTTTGACCAATCAGATCATCGCTTTGCCAATAATTGACTCTTGGCTAAGCCCCACCCCTTTGGTAATTGTCACTACCTTGGTCAATATTTTCCCGGGAAGCTCAATTGCCTATCACAATGACCTCAAACTGTGTTTCTAATACACAATAAAAAATAAGCAGACTACCCCTTGCTAATCAGGAGACTCTTGGGTATGTTGTGGTGGACTGTAATTACAATTGCTTCACGGGAACATGGTAAAATGTATTTTAGTAGGCCTCCCGGGTGGGGCAGTGGTCTAAGGCACTGCATCGCAGTGCTAGCTGTGCCACTAGGGTTCAAGCCCAGGCTCTGTCTCAGCCGGCCGCGCCCGGGGTACCCATGGGACGGCGCACAATTGGCCCAGCATCATCAGGGTTAGGGGAGGGCTGGCAGGGATGTCCTTATCCCATCGCGCACTAGCGACTCCTGTGGCGGGCCGGGCACAGTGCATGTTGACACGGTTGCCAGGTGTACTGTGTTTCCTCTGACACATTGGTGCAGCTGGTTTCCGGGTTAAACGGGCATTGTGTCAAGAAGCAGTGGTTGTGTTTCGGAGGACGCAAGGCTCTCGAACTTCGCATCTCTCAAGTCCGTACGGACGTTGCAGCGATGAGACAAGACTGTAATTGGATACCACGAAGTTGGGGAGGAAAAAGGGGGAGAAAAATAACAAAAATCTATTTTAGTGCGGATAGCCACTGGATGGCCTGGAATGCGCTGTCAGCATGCAGTCAAAGTTACTAACCACTTTTGGAGCCAACTAGTGCTCTCAAATCGTATCCTGACATTGAAAGCAGATGCATTCGGAAGGTATTCAGACCCCTTCCCATTTTGCTAGGTTACAGCATTTTTAAAACACTTTTTTTATTTTTTATAATTCCCTCAATCTACCCACAATACTCCATAATGACAAAGCGAAAACAGGTTTTAAGAAATGTTGCGTCTCATAGCAAAATGTCTGAATACTTATGTAAATAAAGTATTTCCGTTTCTAATATTTTTTTCAAATACATTTTCAAAAAATTCTAAGCATGTTTTTGCTTTGTCATTATGTGTAGATTGATGAGGGGGGGAAAAACAATTTAATACATGTGGAAAAAGTCAAGGAGTCTGAATACTTACCGAATGCACTGTACATTTGGAGAAAACATGATATATTAACTGGCTAGCTAGCTAATGTTAGCAATGTTTTCAATTATGGTCAATGAGACAGAGCTAGCTAACCAGCTATCAAACAATGAAACAAATGCATAATTCCGGATTCAAAAAATATTCCATCAGGCTCTGCATTTCATGACTCACAGTCACAAGTACCCCTGCTGCGCTGTTAAATTATTTAGCCATTTGAACAATCCTTTTTTAAAAAGAAAATTCAGTTTTTGCCATTGTCCTCATTGGTTTACATGCATTTGAAACAAGAGCTTATCTGAGGAGAGGGGACTCTAGCTTGTTTAACAATCAAGCGATTGGTTGCCCACAATTCTGGGGAGGGCCTTAGCGAAGGGTCAATTAGGCAAAACGCAGCCTTATTGCAGGGTTTCCCAAACTCGGTCCTGGGGCCCACCCTGGGAGCACGTTTTGGCTTTTGCCCAAACACTACATAGCTGATTCAAATAACCAACTCTTCAGCAAGCTTTCATTATTTGAATCAGTTGTGTAATGCTAGGGCAAAAACAAAACATGCACCCAGGGCAGGCCCCAGGACAAAGTTTGGGAAACCTTGCATTTGTGTGTATGTGTGTGTGTCTGTATTCTCCTCTTCATCCTCACCCAGTGTATGCATCTCTTAGGTGGCAGATGTATGTCTGTGTGCATGTACTACTGTACCTCTTCAGATGGTAAACTTTATGTGTGTACTGTCCCTTCTCTCCCTCTTCCTCATAGGGTTCATTTATCAGCACCTCAATGCCTTCTCCTCCCCCCGTCTCATTCTTACTGGCCTCAGCTACGGTGAACAGCTGACCAACTTGGTACTGCAACACAGAAAAAGAGAGCACAGAGAAGCTGGTCACATAATATACACACTGACAAGAAAAAGCATGTGAACCCTTTGGAATTACCTGGATTTCTACATAAATTGGTCATCAAATTTGATCTGATCACAACAATGGACAAACATAGTGTGCCTAAACTAATAACACACAAATACATGTATTTTTCTTGTCTATATTGAATACATAATTTAAAACATTCACAGAGTAGGTTGGAAAACGTACAGTTGGAAGTTTACATACACTTCGGTTGGAGTCATTTAAACTAGTTTTTCAACCTCTCCACAAATTTCTTGTTAACAAACTATAGTTTTAGCAAGTCAGTTAGGACATCTACTTTGTGCATGACAAGTAATTTTTCCAACAATTGTTTACAGACAGATTATTTCACTTATAATTCACTGTATCACAATTCCAGTGGGTCAGAAGTTACAATACACTAAGTTGACTCTGCCTTTAAACAGCTTGAAAAATTCCAGAAAATGATGTCAATTAGCCTATCAGAAGCTAAATGACATCATTTGAGTCAATTGGAGATGTCCCTGTGGATGTATTTCAAGGCCTACCTTCAAACTCAGTGCCTCTTTGCTTGACATCATGGGAAAATCAATAGAAATCAGCCAAGACCTCAGAATTTTTTTTTTGTAGACCTCCACAAGTCTGGTTCATCCTTGGGAGCAATATCCAAACGCCTGAAGGTGCCACATTCATTTGTACAAACAATAGTACGCAAGTATAAACACCATGGGGCCACGCAGCTGTCATACCGCTCAGAAAGGAGTCGCGTTCTGTCTCCTAGAGATGAACGTACTTTGGTGCGAAAAGTGCAAATCAATCCCAGAACAGAAAAGGACCCTGTGAAGATGCTGGAGGAAACAGGTACAAAAGTATCAATATCCACAGTAAAACGAGTCCTAAATCGACATAACCTGAAAGGCCACTCAGCAAGGAAGAATCCACTTCTCCAAAACCGCCTTTAAAAAGCCAGACTACGGTTTGCAACTGCACATGGGGACAAAGATCGTACTTTTTGGAGAAATGTCCTCTGGTCTGATGAAACAAAAATAGAACTGTTTGGCCATAATGGCCATCAATACGTTTGGAGGAAAAAGGGGGAGGCTTGCAAGCCGAAGAACACCATCCCAACCGTGAAGCACGAGGGTGGCAGCATCATGTTGTGGGGGTGCTGTGCTGCAGGAGGGACTGGTGCACTTCACAAAATAGATGGCATAAGGAGGCAGGAAAATTATGTGAATATATTGGAAGCAACATCTCAAGACATCAGTCAGGAAGTTAAAGCTTGGTCACAAATGGGTCTTCCAAATGGACAATGACCCCAAGCATACTTCCAAAGTTGTGGCAAAATGGCTTAAGGACAACAAAGTGAAGGTATTGGAGTGGCCATCACAAAGCCCTGACCTCAAACCTATAGAAATTTTGTGGGCAGAACTGAAAAAGCGTGTGCGAGCAAAGAGGCCTACAAACCTGACTCAGTTACACCAGCTCTGTCAGGAGGAATGGGCCAAAATTCACCCAACTTATTGTGGGAAGCTTGTGGAAGCCTACCCAAAACGTTTGACCCAAGTTAAACAATTTAAAGACAATGCTACCAAATACTAATTGAGTGTATGTAAACTTCTGACCCACTGGGAATGTGATGAAATAAATAAAAGCTGAAAACATTCACTCTACTATTATTCTGACATTTTACATTCTTAAAATAAAGTGGTGATCCTAACTGACCTAAGACAGGGAATCTGTACTATGATTAAATGTCAGGAATTGTGAAAAACTGAGTTTAAATGGAAACTTCCGACTTCAACTGTATGTGAACCCCTAGGCTAATGACTTCTCCAAAAGCTAATTTGATCAGGAGTCAGCTAACCTGGAGTCCAATCAATGAGATGTGATTGGAGATGTTGGTTAGAGCTGCCTTGCCCTATAAAAAAAACTCACACAATTTGAGTTTGCTGTTCACAAGATGATGTGAACCATGCCTCAAACAAAAGAGATCTCAGAAGACCTAAGATTAAGAATTGTTGACTTGCATAAAGCTGGAAAGGGTAAAAAAAAAGTATCTCTAAAAGTCTTGATGTTCACCAGTCCAGAGTAAGATAAAATGTCTATAAATGGAGAAAGTTCAGCACTGCTGCTTCTCTCCCTAGGAGTGGCTGTCCTGCAAAGATGACTGCAAGAGCACAGCGTAGAATGCTCAATGAGGTTAAGAAGAATCCTAGAGTGTCAGCTAAAGACTTACAGAAATCTCTAGAACATGCTAACATCTCTGTTGACGAGTCTACGATATGTAAAACACTAAACAATAATGGTGTTCATTGGAGGACATCACAGAAGAAGCAACTGCTGTCCAAAAAAAACATTGCTGCACGTCTGAATTGTTCAAAAGTGCACCTGGATGTACTACTGGCAAAATTATTCTGTGGACAGATTAAACTATAGTTGAGTTGTTTGGAAGGAACACACAACGCTATGTGTGGAGAACAACATGGCATAGCACACCAACATCATCACATCCCAACTGTAAAGTATGGTGGAGGGAGCATCATGGTTTGGGGCTGCTTTGGCCTCAGGGCCTGGACAGCTTGCTTTCGTCAACGAAAAAATGAATTCCCAAGTCTTTCAAGACATTTTGCAGGAGAATGTTAGGCTATCTGTCCGCCAATTGAAGCTCAACAGAAGTTGTGTGATGCAACAGGACAACGATCCAAAACACAGAAGTAAATCAACAGAAGAAAATAGGCCTTCTGGAGTGGCCCAGTCAGAGTCCTGACTTCAACCCGATAAGAGATGCTGTGGCATGACCTCAAGAGAGCAGTTCACGGTGACATGCCAAGAATATTGCTGAACTGAAAGAGTTTTGTATAGAGGAATAGTCCAAAATTCCTCCTGACCGTTGTGCAGGTCTGATCCGCAAATACAGAAAACGTTTGGTTGAGGTTATTGCTGCCAGAGGAGGGTCCACCAGTTATTAAATCCCAGGGTTCACATTTTTTTTTCACCCTGTGAATGTTTACATGGTGTGTTCAATAAAGAAATGAAAATGTATAATTGTTTGTGTGTTATTAGTTTAAGCAGACTGTGTTTGTCTATTGTTGTGACCTAGATGAAGATCAGATCAAATTGTATGACCAATTTATGTAGAAATCCAGGTATTTCCAAAGGGTTCACATACTTTTTCTTGCCACTGTGTGTGGTGTGTGTGTGTTTTATATATATACACTGCTCAAAAAAATAAAGGGAACACTTAAACAACACAATGTAACTCCAAGTCAATCACACTTTCGTGAAATCAAACTGTCCACTTAGGAAGCAACACTGATTGACAATAAATTTCACATGCAGTTGTGCAAATGGAATAGACAACAGGTGGAAATTATAGGCAATTAGCAAGACAACCCCAATAAAGGAGTGGTTCTGCAGATGGTGACCACAGACCACTTCTCAGTTCCTATGCTTCCTGGCTGATGTTTTGGTCACTTTTGAATGCTGGTGGTGCTTTCACTCTAGTGGTAGCATGAGACGGAGTCTACAACTCACAACTCAAGTGGCTCAGGTAGTGCAGCTCATCCAGGATGGCACATCAATACGAGATGTGGCAAGAAGGTTTGCTGTGTCTGTCAGCATAGTGTCCAGAGAATGGAGGCGCTACCAGGAGACAGGCCAGTACATCAGGAGATGTGAAGGAGGCGGTAGGAGGGCAACAACCCAGCAGCAGGACCGCTACCTCCGCCTTTGTGCAAGGAGGAGCACTGCCAGAGCCCTGCAAAATGGCCTCCAGCAGGCCACAAATGTGCATGTGTTTTCTCAAACAGTCAGAAACAGACTCCATGAGGATGGTATGAGGGCCCGACGTCCACAGGTGGGGGTTGTGCTTACAGCCCAACACCGTGCAGGACGTTTGGCATTTGCCAGAGAACACCAAGATTGGCAAATTTTCCACTGGCACCCTTTGCTCTTCACAGATGAAAGCAGGTTCACACTGACCACATGTGACAGACGTGACAGAGTCTGGAGACGCCGTGGAGAACGTTCTGCTGCCTGCAACATCCTCCAGCATGACCGATTTGGCGGTAGGTCAGTCATGTTGTGGGGTGGCATTTCTTTGGAGGGCCGCACAGCCCTCCATGTGCTCGCCAGAGGTAGCCTGACTGCCATTAGGTACCGAGATGAAATCCTCAGACCCCTTGTGAGACCATATGCTGGTGCGGTTGGCCCTGGGTTCCTCCTAATGCAAGACAATGTGAGAACTCATGTGGAAGAGGAAGGCATTGATGCTATTGACTGGCCCGCCCGTTCCCCAGACCTGAATCCAATTGAGCACATCTTGGACATCATGTCTCGCTCCATCCACCAATTTAGTTGCACCACAGACTGTCCAGGAGTTGGCGGATGCTTTAGTCCAGGTCTGGGAGGAGATCCCTCAGGAAACCATCCGCCACCTCATCAGGAGCATGCCCAGGCGTTGTAGGGAGGCCATACAGGCACGTGGAGGCCACACACACTACTGAGCCTCATTTTGACTTGTTTTAAGGACATTACATCAAAGTTGGATCAGCCTGTAGTGTGGTTTTCCACTTTAACTTTGAGTGTGACTCCAAATCCAGACCTCCATGGGTTGATAAATTTGATTTCCATTGATCATTTTTGTGTGCTTTTGTTGTCAGCACATTCAACTATGTAAAGAAAAGAGTATTTAATTCATTCAGATCTAGTGTTATTTTAGTGTTCCCTTTATTTTTTTGAGCAGTATATATATATATATATATATATATATATATATATATATATATATATATATATACATACACATACATATACATCCCAACTGTAAAAACATCAAAGTGTCACAGTAGCACAAAACAATTCAGCGAATCACTGACCGATCCTAACAGACAGAATCCCCGTTATTGGTAAATGGGATGTGTACGTTTATTTGATGTTATGTTTATATGGTTTATGAGCAGCCAAATTAAGTGTTAGTGACTTGGGATACGGACAGCTAATGGAATTTCACACACATGAACTCTCTAAATGGGCTCCCAAGCGGTGCAGTGGTCTAAGGCACTGCATCTCAGTGCTAGAGGCGTCACTACATTCACCATGGCTCGATTCCAGGCTGTATTACAACTGGCCGTGATTGGGCGTCCCATAGGGCGGCGCACAATTTGCCCAGCGTCATCTGGGTTTGGCTGGTGTAGGCAGTCATTGTAAATAATACTTTGTTCTTAACTGACCTGCCTAGTTAAATAAAGGTTACACTAAACATAACAGGACAGAGGTTGTGACTTTATGGGCTCGGAGCAGGACAACACAAATCTGTGAATTGTTTGGGGGAGAGCGAGAGAGAGTTGAACATTGACAGTGACATAGTGAGAGAGAGTTGAACATTGACAGTGACATAGAGAGAGAGAGAGAACATTGACAGTGACATAGAGAGAGAGAGAGAGAGTTGAACATTGACAGTGACATAGTGAGAGAGAGAGAGAACATTGACAGTGACATAGAGAGAGAGAGAGAGAGAGAGAGTTGAACATTGACAGTGACAGAGAGAGAGAGAGTTGAACATTGACAGTGACATAGTGAGAGAGAGAGAGAACATTGACAGTGACATAGAGAGAGAGAGAGAGAACATTGACAGTGACATAGAGAGAGAGAGAGAACATTGACAGTGACATAGAGAGAGAGAGAGAGAACATTGACAGTGACATAGAGAGAGAGAGAGAACATTGACAGTGACATAGAGAGAGAGAGAGAGAACATTGACAGTGACATAGAGAGAGAGAGAGAACATTGACAGTGACATAGAGAGAGAGAGAGAGAACATTGACAGTGACATAGAGAGAGAGAGAGAGAACATTGACAGTGACATAGAGAGAGAGAGAGAGAACATTGACAGTGACATAGAGAGAGAGAGAGAGAACATTGACAGTGACATAGAGAGAGAGAGAGAGAGAGAGAGAGAGAGAGAGAGAGAGAGAGAGAGAGAGAGAGAGAGAGAGAGAGAGAGAGAGAGAGAGAGAGAGAGAGAGAGAGAGAGAGAGAGAGAGAGAGAGAGAGAGAGAGAGAGAGAGAGAGAGAGAGAGAGATGAACATTGACAGTGACATAGTGAGAGAGAGAGAGAACATTGACATAGAGAGAGAGAGAGAACATTGACAGTGACATAGAGAGAGAGAGTGAGTTGAACATTGACAGTGCCATAGAGAGAGAGAGAGGTCCAATACAGTCACCGGACCAATTCTGACCCCCCAGCCATCCTGTTTTTCTTTAAACAACACACACACACACACACACACACACACACACACACACACACACACACACACACACACACACACACACACACACACACACACACACACACACACACACACACACACACACACACACACACACACACACACACACACAGGGTAGGGATGCACGATATATCGTTGAACATATTGGAATCAGCCGATATTAGCTAAAAATGCCAAAAATCGGTATCAGCCCTATGCCTAGTTTCATTCCTAACACAAAGGTGAAATCCATTACCTCCAAGATAATGGAATTCATTGCCCATGACAATCAACCGTTCTCTGTCATGTTGGCTTTCGCTGACCGGTCGAGCACCGGTACACGTTGCCCTACCGGAGTTACACAGTAATAGCGTCACTGCTATTAGCTTCATGACATTTGGGTCTTTGCGTGTCAAAAAAGATACACGTCAAATAACACACTACCATTATAGAATGTTGTGTGTTCTGAATTTGCATGCGCAAGCCAAGCACCACCACTACTAATAAGTAGCACTGTCAAAGCTGTACAAAAAGTCTGCAAACAAGCAAACCTCAGCCACGAACGATGTGTTTACAACACCACATTGGTAATAAAGTATTGTTTGTTCGACCGCAACTTCTGGGTTAGCTGGCTAGTTTTAGCTTGGTACCTAGCTAGCACCAATACAACCAGACTGAAAACAATGACCAGTAGAAACTGCAGTCAATTTCATTATTCTTAGCAATGATTTAGGAATCCTTGTGAGTAAGTATTAGCTAGGTTGCCACTTGTTGTTCGCCTGTTGAAATTGAACTTCAGTTCATGAAAATAAATAGCCTGCCAGCTACTTAACCCTGTTGCCCAAAGCTAATGTTATAAGCAGTCAGTTAGCTTCATCTGGGTAGTGAGGCTCGACCGAACTGAGGTATGTGGTGAGAGCTAGCCACAATAAGGGTTAGGCGCAATAGTGGAATTTGCGTTTTGCCTTCAAAATAAAGGTACCCCTTTGAAAGTGATACAGAGGGGTGGAATCATGCCATATTTAGACTAGATAATGTTAAACAAGGCTGGAATGTGAAGCAATGAAATGGGGTATCAATCTACTCGGTGACACCAACAGAACACAACTGTTAAGAGTTTATGCAAATATTAGCGGTGTAGCTCTTTCGCGGGACTGGGACTGTGTGTGAAATCCCCTCCCCAGTCAGCCTATTGTGTGTATTGACATTCATATTGCATTATACAGTTTTACCTAAGGATTGGGGATCAATGAAATGGGGTATTGGTCTACTCAATACCAAAGATATTTTTCCCCCAACGTCCTCCTCAGAGTTATTAGACTAAAACATTCACACAGTATTGTTTTTCCTCTGGAATAGTATTCAATACACATAGGTTAACAATAGATGTTGCTCAATTCACAGTTGTTTCAGAGTCCCGCAATAAGAGCTACGACGCTAATGGTCTCTGGGTATCACTGAGTAGACGGATATCCCATTCCATTTATCCAAAATCCATAGGTAAGGCTGTACAGTGAAATAAGTATGCCCCAATGCAAGTCGAAAGTATAATATATCCAGTGTGGAAGGACCACCAGAGGGCAGGCTGGGCTCATGGATAGTAGCCCAACAAGGCATGGGAGACAAGGTAACCAGAGGAAATTAAGCACAGCTGACGGTACTAATGACATACTCCCCTTCCCCTATAAGAGAGAGAATGGAACCAGCAGAGGGGGGGGGGGGAAACTATCTCTGGAAGATGGCCACCGAGAGAGAGGAGCTATCCAGGAAGAACCACTAAGACGGTGACAATCCCGTGACTTTTTGTTGTAGTTTAAAGATAAGCCTATTGTGTTCCTGTTTCATCTGGAGAAGAAGATGTATGTTGTTCCTTGGAAGATTTTCATTGATTATGTTGGAGTGTTTGTGTTGACCAAATGCCCTCAATAGAGAACTGTGTTCAATCAAGAAAACCTACTCCTGACTCGTTTATTCCACCTTCCCGCTTTAGAGTGACGCCCAATTACTTGGTCCGCTCACATTGGTGGAGGATGCGGGCATTAGGTGGACGAGTGACACAAGGATAAGTGAGTAAATCAAGATTCGTCCAGTAGACCCGGAGGAACCATTCAAGAACGATGGATAACGCCCTACTACAACAATTGATCACGGCACAGCAGACAACCATAGAACTCCTGCAACAACAGCTGAGCCGACGAGAAGAACCTAGAGTTAAGCCAAGAGCGGCTGCTCACGCCATCTTACCTCGTCTCTCCAAGGAGGATGATAGAGGCCTTCCTCATGACCTTTGAAAGGACGGCTACCTTGGAAGAGTGGCCGCCCACAGAATGGGCGAGCGCATTAGCCCCTCTTTTGACCGGGGTGGCTCAGGAAGCCTATTTTGACCTGGATTCCCGCGAAGCTGCGGACTATGGGCGACTAAAAACCGAGATCCTGTCCCGGTATCAGCTGACTGCCAGAGATAGGGCTGTAAAATTCCATCAAAGGACCTATACAGCTGATCAACCCGTCCGTGCCCAGATCTTCGCATTAAGTCGCTCTGGATAAGAGCGTCTGCTAAATGACTTAAATGTATGTAAATGTAAATACGACTGACGAAACAGTGGCTAGAACCTGGAAAGGGAGTAGGACATGTGATAGAGACTCTCGTAGTGGACAAGATATTGAGAGAATTACCCAGTGACTTAAAAAGGGTTGTGGGGCAAGCCAACCCGTTGTCAGCCGACAACATAGCCCAGGCGGTGGAAACATATCGGTCTACAGGGGAGTAAAAAGTGACAAGGAGGAACGGAAGGAGTCTTCCAATCCTGTACCACGACTCACCCCGGCGCGCCCGCCACCGAAATGTCCAAGCCCTCCCCGGAGGTGGGAGAAGTCAGCCACCACACAGCAGGGTCGGTGTTATAAATGTCAGTCTCCCAACCATTATGCCCCACAATGTCCTAGCAAGGATGAGCCCATGGTCACGGAGTCATCACTGCCTACCCCCACACATCCCGTTTTGAGGGGGCAGGATCAACACTGTTGGTTAGCAGAGATAGCCTCAGAGATTCCGGTGCGAGTCGAAGGACAAGGTAGCTATTCTCGACTCGGGAAGTATGGTTACGTTAGTAGAAGAGCGGACGGTGACCTCCGCAACACTGCTACCAGACAAAGTAGCCGTATCCTGTATCCATGGAGACACCCACTATTACCCCACTGTGAATCTGCCTATTCTCACTCCAAAAGGAAGGTTTGTGGTCCTTCTGTAGCTCAGTTGGTAGAGCATGGCGCTTGTAACGCCAGGGTAGTGGGTTCGATTCCCGGGACCACCCATACGTAGAATGTATGCACACATGACTGTAAGTTGCTTTGGATAAAAGCGTCTGCTAAATGGCATATATTATTATTATTATTATTATTATTATATATTAAGGTGTACAGTCAGGGCAGGGAAAGTGCCGCAGCTGAAGGTGCCATTATTGATCGGGAGAGACTGTCCCCTATATAAGGAGCTTCGGCAGATGACGTTATGCACGGGAAGAAGGGGGACAGGAAAGAAGAGAAAATCCAAGCCCGAGGTAGTAGTCCTACAAGGAGACGTAGCCGCGTCCTTGTCCTCTGCAGCAGAGGAAGAAATAGCGACCCAACGTTTACGACAGATATTCCAGGAAACCACCGATGAAGACACATGTGAAGGGTTATACACAACGCAGGAAGGAAGGAGCAACCAGGCGCTAAGGGATATATTTGAAGCTCCATCCGAGGAGGGAACCTGGAAGGGATTCTCCTCGGTCACCCCTGATGGGGATGTGGAACAACCTCCACATCCCTCTACCGAGGTCGACCTGCCCCAGGAATTAAAGGGACAGTTCGGCACCTCGCACCCAGACCTAAGGGAGGCCATGAGGAAGGTGAAGGTGATCGACGGGAGGAACGTCGACGGATCAGGTGAGCCCCCTCTTCCTTACTATGCAATCAGGCGGGGTCTCTTATACTGGGTCGTACGACGAAGGGGGGAAAACCAGGAATTACTAATGGTGCCTAGGCCATACAGGGATACAGTTCTACAGTTAGCCCATTCCAACGTCCTCGGAGGACACCTGGCACGAGACAAGACTATTGACAGAATCATGCAGAGATTCTATTGGCCCCGGGTCACCCGGGATGTGGCCAGGTATTGTAGGACGTGTGATCAATGTCAACGTACAGCCCCACGGCCACACCTACGGAACCCTTTGATTCCTCTCCCCATCATAGAGACTCCCTTTGAACGCATACCTATGGACCTCGTAGGACCCCTCCCAAAATCCGCCAGAGGACACGAGTACATCCTAGTGGTTATAGATTACGCTACCAAGTTCCCGGAGGTCATACCCCTGCGTAACATGTCGTCAAAGGGAATTGCCAAGGAGTTATTCCTGATGTTCTCTTGTGTGGGCCTCCCCAAGTCTATCTTCACTGATCAAGGAACCCAGTTCATGTCCCGGTTGATGAAGGACTTGTGTCGGTTATATCAGGTTCAACAGATACGTACAAGCATATTCCACCCTCAAACAGACGGGTTGTGTGAACGCTTGAACAAAACGATTAAAAGCATGTTGAGAAGAGTGGTGTCCCGAGACGGGAAAAACTGGGACATGCTTCTCCCACACTTAATGTTTACCCTGCGAGAAGTACCCCAGGTATCCACTGGATTCTCTCCGTTTGAATTGCTCTATGGCAGACCCTGTCGAGGAATCCTCGACTTAGCCAAGGAGACCTGGGAGACCCAACCATGCCCCTTTCGATCCACAATAGAACACGTTACCCTGATGAGAGACCGCCTGTCAGCAGTGTGGCCCATAGTCAATGAGCATATGGAGAAGGCCCAAAGGACCCAAGGCCGGGCCTATGATAAGTCTGCGACCCCCCCGTGAGTTCACCGTGGGAGAGAAAGTGATGGTGCTTGTGCCCACGGCCGAACATCGCTTGGTGGCGCAGTGGAGGGGGCCCTACGAGGTAATGAAAAGGGTCTCAGCGGTCAATTACCTCATCAAGCAACCTGACAGGAGGAAGAAGGTCCAACTCTATCACATAAACCTGCTGAAGACGTACCATGGACGAGAGGAGGAGGTGGCTTTGATGGCCCTGGAGGGCAAAGGAAAAGAGGAGGCTCTACCACAGGTGCGCCGTGGCCAAACTCTCCTACCGGAGCAGTCAAGACAGCTAGACAAGCTGATTATGAACTTCGGTCGAATATTCTCTCCATTCCCAGGACAAACAGATGTCCTGTTCCACCATATCCACACTGAACCCGGCAAGAAGGTGCATATCCGCCCTCGGCGAGCCTTACAGGAGGCTCGCCGAGTCATCGCTAAGAAAGAGGTGAGGGAGATGTTGAGGATGGGCGTGATCGAGCCCTCGACGAGTGAGTGGTCCAGTCCCATAGTCCTGGTCCCCAAATCCGATGGTAGTATGAGACTCTGCAACGACTTTAGGGGCGTGAATGCCATCTCTACATTCGATGCGTATCCCATGCCCTGCGTGGATGAACTCTTAGAGCGCTTAGGAAAGGCCAAGTTCATCACTACCCTGGATTTGACGAAGGGATATTGGCAAGTGCCGGTGGCTCCGGAGGATCGCCCAAAGACTGCCTTCGCCACCCCAGAGGGGCTTTTCCAGTATGTGAGGATGCCCTTCGGACTGCACGGCGCCGCTGCAACCTTCCAACGTCTCATGGATGCCATTCTACGGCCCCATCAAGAATATGCAGCGGCGTACATAGACGATGTGGTCATCCACAGCGAGGAATGGGATAGTCACCTCCTGCGATTACGGGCGGTGCTCGTGAGTTTGGAAGCCACAGGGTTGACAGCCAATCCAAATAAATGCTGCCTGGGCTTGTCCGAAGCGGAATACCTGGGGTACACCGTGGGGAATGGGAAAATACGCCCACAGGCAGAGAAGACCAGGACAATTCGTGACTGGCCTCGACCCCGGACCAAGCGAGACGGTCGGGCCTTCTTAGGGATAACAGGATATTATCGCCGTTTTATCCCGGGATATGCAACCATTGCCAACCCCCTCACAAACCTCACCAGGAAAAACCTGCCAAACCAGGTAGAGTGGAAAGACGAGACGGAAGAGGCCTTTCAATTGCTAAAAGATGGCCTGTGTTCTGATCCCGTTCTACAGGCTCCGGATTTCTCACAAGAGTTCATTGTGCAGGTCGACGCCTCGGATACTGGGCTCAGGGCCGTACTAGCTCAGGGTAAAGGTGAAGCAGAGAAGCCGATTCTCTTCATTAGTAGGAAGCTCAGCGATCGGGAACAGAGGTATGCGACCGTAGAGAAAGAGGCCTTAGCCATCAAGTGGGCCCTCGATTATCTCCGGTACTACCTACTGGGTCGGAGGTTTGCATTAGTTACTGACCATGCGCCCCTCACGTGGATGGCTGGTAAGAGAAACAATAACAGCAGAATAGCCAGATTGTTTTTGTCTTTACAACCGTCCTCTTTCCATGTCATCCACAGGGCCGGATCGAGGAACGGGAATGCAGACGCGCTGTCCCGACGCGACCAAGACGGTGCGTCTGGCGCCCGACCCTCCGGTTCGGTCCTGGGGGGGAAGGTATGTGGAAGGACCACCAGAGGGCAGGCTGGGCTCATGGATAGTAGCCCAACAAGGCATGGGAGACAAGGTAACCAGAGGAAATTAAGCACAGCTGACGGTACTAATGACATACAGTGCCTTGCGAAAGTATTCGGCCCCCTTGAACTTTGCGACCTTTTGCCACATTTCAGGCTTCAAACATAAAGATATAAAACTGTATTTTTTGTGAAGAATCAACAACAAGTGGAACGACATTTATTGGATATTTCAAACTTTTTTAACAAATCAAAAACTGAAAAATTGGATGTGCAAAATTATTCAGCCCCTTTACTTTCAGTGCAGCAAACTCTCTCCAGAAGTTCAGTGAGGATCACTGAATGATCCAATGTTGACCGAAATGACTAATGATGATAAATACAATCCACCTGTGTGTAATCAAGTATCCGTATAAATGCACCTGCACTGTGATAGTCTCAGAAGTCCGTTAAAAGCGCAGAGAGCATCATAAAGAACAAGGAACACACCAGGCAGGTCCGAGATACTGTTGTGAAGAAGTTTAAAGCCGGATTTGGATACAAAAAGATTTCCCAAGCTTTAAACATCCCAAGGAGCACTGTGCAAGCGATAATATTGAAATGGAAGGAGTATCATACCACTGCAAATCTACCAAGACCTGGCCGTCCCTCTAAACTTTCAGCTCATACAAGGAGAAGACTGATCAGAGATGTAGCCTAGTGGTTAGAGCGTTGGAGTAGTAACCGGAAGGTTGCGAGTTCAAACCCCCGAGCTGACAAGGTACAAATCTGTCGCTCTGCCCCTGAACAGGCAGTTAACCCACTGTTCCCAGGCCGTCATTGAAAATGAGAATATGTTCTTAACTGACTTGCCTGGTTAAATAAAGGTCAAATTTTAAAAAAAGAGGCCCATGATCACTCTGGATGAACTGCAGAGATCTACAGCTGAGGTGGGACACTCTGTCCATAGGACAACAATCAGTCCTATATTGCACAAATCTGGCCTTTATGGAAGAGTGACAAAAAGAAAGCCATTTCTTAAAGATATCCATAAAAAGTGTTGGTTAAAGTTTGCCACAAGCCACCTGGGAGACACACCAAACATGTGGAAGAAGGTGCTCTGGTCAGATGAAACCAAAATTGAACTTTTTGGCAACAATGCAAAACGTTATGTTTGGCGTAAAAGCAACACAGCTCATCACCCTGAACACATCATCCCCACTTTCAAACATGGTGGTGGCAGCATCATGGTTTGGGCCTGCTTTTCTTCAGCAGGGACAGGGAAGATTGTTCAAATTGATGGGAAGATGGATGGAGCCAAATACAGGACCATTCTAGAAGAAAACC
Organism: Oncorhynchus keta; assembly: GCF_023373465.1. Lineage (NCBI taxonomy): Eukaryota > Metazoa > Chordata > Actinopteri > Salmoniformes > Salmonidae > Oncorhynchus > Oncorhynchus keta. The sequence continues at coordinate 38,823,517 of NC_068432.1, forward strand.
TGATGGAGTCTGCAAAAGACCTGAGACTGGGACGGAGATTTGTCTTCCAACAAGACAATGATCCAAAACATAAAGCAAAATCTACAATGGAATGGTTCAAAAATAAACATATCCAGGTGTTAGAATGGCCAAGTCAAAGTCCAGACCTGAATCCAATCGAGAATCTGTGGAAAGAACTGAAAACTGCTTTTCACAAATGCTCTCCATCCAACCTCACTGAGCTCGAGCAGTTTTGCAAGGAGGAATGGGAAAAAATGTGAGTCTCTCGATGTGCAAAACTGATAGAGACATACCCCAAGTGACTTACAGCTGTAATCGCAGCAAAAGGTGGCGCTACAAAGTATTAACTTAAGGGGGCTGAATAATTTTGCACGCCCAATTTTTCAGTTTTTGATTTGTTAAAAAAGTTTGAAATATCCAATAAATGTCGTTCCACTTCATGATTGTGTCCCACTTGTTGTTGATTCTTCACAAAAAAATACAGTTTTATATCTTTATGTTTGAAGCCTGAAATGTGGCAAAAGGTTGCAAAGTTCAAGGGGGCCAAATACTTTCGTAAGGCACTGTATTCTCCTTCCCCTATAAGAGAGAGAATGGAACCAGCAGAGGGGGGAAACTATCTCTGGAAGATGGCCACCGAGAGAGAGGAGCTATCCAGGAAGAACCACTAAGACGGTGACAATCCCATGACTTTTTGTTGTAGTTTAAAGATAAGCCTATTGTGTTCCTGTTTCATCTGGAGAAGAAGATGTATGTTGTTCCTTGGAAGATTTTCATTGATTATGTTGGAGTGTTTGTGTTGACCAAATGCCCTCAATAGAGAACTGTGTTCAATCAAGAAAACCCTACTCCTGACTCGTTTATTCCACCTTCCCGCTTTAGAGTGACGCCCAATTACTTGGTCCGCTCACACCAGTGTGATTTCAACTGAATTTTGTCAAACTAACAAAATGTATTTTGTTGATTTTATATAAACAACATCCCAATCTTGTTTAGCATTATCTATTCAATTATGGCATAATTCTACTATTTGTATTAATTTGCATCACTGTCAATGACATACTTTTATTTTGAAGGCTAACCGCAAAGTCCTCTATTGTGGCTAATCCTTATTGTGGCTAGCTTCACATAGATGGGTCCAACCACCATTAATCAACTAAGAACTGTCCTATAAATTAGAGTTATTTTAGATGACACCTAGCTATATAGTTAGCTAGCTACCTATAGTTACTGAAACAGATGTCGTTTTGCTATGTTTTTGGGGAAGAACATTGTTTGCATCCATGAACTAGCTGGATTTTTTTTTATGACCAGCACTGTAGGTGCGCCAGACAACTTTACCAGCACCATAGCATACGTATCGATGAATCGTTGTGACATATGAAATGAACAACGAAATAGCACAGCGAGTTAGTGAAAGAAATAGGTTTTGATGATGTTTTACTGGTAAAGGGGACATGCGTAATTGCCAGCAAAATGAACTTTTTGGCCAGTGTGGGGTGTGTGTGTGTAACCTGTATTTAACTTGGCAAGTCAGTTAAGAATTCATTCTTATTTACAATAACGGCCTACCCCGGGCCAAACCCGGACGACGCTGGGCCAATTGTGCACAGCCCTATGGGGACTCCCAATCACGGCTAGATGTGATACAGCCTGGATTCGAACCAGGGACTGTAGTGACACCTCCTGCACTGAGATGCAGTGTCTTAGACCGCTGCGTCCATGTGTGCGTGTTAACTATTTAACTGTACTAGAATGCTTAAAAGGCTGCTAAAATTGTAAATATCGGTATCATTTTTTGGGGGCAAGGAAAATATTGTATATCAGTCTCGGCCAAAAATGTCATATCGGTGCATCACTAACACAGGGTTCCACTTAAGGGACAAGAGATGACGAATGGAGGTTCTCAGATAAACTGGAACCGTGGGTCAGTGGCTGCAATGTATCTGGCTTGATTGGAATTGATTCCAAGGGAGAGAGAGGGAGGAAGGAAGAGAGAAAGCATTCTGCAACATCTTATGAGGTCTGACCTGCTGTTCTACAGGCTGCGGTCATCAATCCCAGTCACAGAGCTACTGTTTCTCTAGAGTCTAAAACACACAAAGGTCAGAGGTATGCTTAACAACACCTAGGTGTGAATTGCTGGTGGCTGAAATTAATTTGCAACACTATAAATCTAATGCTTTGTTTGATACCCTGGGCTCATCTAGAGGTAACGGGGAAGGCGAACAGCTAGACTAATGGAATTTTACACAAGCATCTACAACTCTGCCTGGGGATCCATAAAGGCCAACTTACTCCATATCATTAATACATTTAACAACTATAGTAGTTGGAATTACAACCACACATTTTAGTCATTTAGCAGACACTTCTCCAGAGTGACTTACAGGACCAATTAGGGTTAAGTGCCTTGCTCTAGGGAACATAGACATATTTTTCACCTAGTTCACTCCGGGATTTGAACCAGCAACCTTTAGTTTATTTACCCAATTCTCTTAACTGCTGGGACAACTGCCGCCCTGAGGTAAATCTTTACATGGAAGTTAGGTGATTGAATCGTCTCCTTCAGTTAGTAGAGCCTGACTCTTTGGGTAAATAGCCTTTACTGTCAGGATAAATTGACCCCACCAGGCTGATGACGTTACAGCTGTCACACTGAGTACTGCACTGAGTACTGTTACATCCCATGATGCAGGACAACATCACATCTCTCAAGGCTGGAGTTAAAACACTGACGGCAGCATGACCCCGAGAAATAAGGGGAAATCTAATGCAGTGGAGAGAAAGGCATGTCTGACAAATAGCTTCTCAGAAGAAGGTAATATCAAGGCAAACAGCATTTATGACCTGCTTTCATGCATGTACAGACTTGCATGAATGCAGGAAACTAGCAACAAAAAAAATGGGGTGGTGTGTACGTGGGTAATGACATCGTGTTTACTCACCTCTTGCACAGAGATCGGTAGGATCACGCGGCTGTGAGAGAGTAAAAAAAAACATCAGCAAACAGAAGAAATAAACTTTCTACCAGTGTCACACAAAGAGACCAGAAACCATTCCCTTGCAGAACACCACAACTCATGCCACAGGCAGGTTGGCATTTATTGGGAGGAATCTTGATCTGGAGGCAGCCCTGCAGGGTGGTAACTAGCTGGCCTAGCCACAGTCATAACATCTAACCTTAACCACACTGCTAACCTTATGGCTTGAATTAAAACAGTTCATTTCTCTTTTAATGATAAAAACATTTTAACGGTATAGCCAAGACAAGATTCATCCCTATAAAAATGTCCACCTGCACACCTCAGCCTGACTTGGCTGAGTTCAACCAGAGCCAGGAGTGACCTCCAGTAACCCCGCACATAGTGAGACTTGTCTGTTCATCATCTAGACCACTGAGCTGAACAATGAACTGACAATTTCTCCACACAGTTGACTTCAGTTGAACATTTTATTTGGGTGCTTGTTCATGGGGTTGAAGAGATGGGCCTACACAGTTCTTTTCAAATGTTCAAGCCTTTCGGGAATAGTTTACATCCTAGCTATATCACCCAACTGTATTATCTAGGCCGATAGCTGCTTCCTCCATTTACCTCACCTCTTATAGCAACTTCCCCCATATGTAAACACGGGGGCAGCATATACAGTTGAAGTTGGAAGTTTACGTACACCTTCGCCAAATACATTTCAACTCAGTTTTTCACAATTCCTGAAGTTTAATCCTAGTAAAAATTGCCTGTCTTGGGTCAGTTAGGATCACCACTTTATTTTAAGAATGTGAAATGTCAGAATAATAGTAGACAATGACTTTCAGCTTTTATTTTTCATCACATTCCCAGTGGGTCAGAAGTTTACATACACTCAATTAGTATTTGGTAGCATTGCCTTTAAATTGTTTAACATGGGTCAAACGATTCAGGTAGCCTTCCACAAGCTTCCCACAATAAGTTGGGTGAATTTTAGCCTATTCCTCCTGACAGAGCTGGTGTAACTGAGTCAGGTTTGTAAGCCTCTTTGCCCACATATGCATTTTCAGTTCTGCCCACAAATTTTCTATAGGGTTGAGGTCAGGGCTTTGTAATGGCCACTCCAATACCGTGACTTTGTTGTCCTTAAGCCATTTTTCCACAACTTTGGAAGTATGCTTGGGGTCATTGTCCATTTGGAAGGGCCATTTGCGACCAAGCTTTAACTTCCTGACTGATGTCTTGAGATGTTGCTTCAATATATTAATATAATTTTCCTTCCTCATGATGCCATCTATTTTGTGAAGTGCACCAGTCCCTCCTGTAGCAAAGCACCCCCACAACATGATGCTGCCACCCCCCTGCTTCATAGCTGGGATGGTGTTCTTCGGCTTGCAAGCCTCCCCCTCTTTCCTCCAAACATGGATAAGAGCGTCTGCTAAATGACTTAAATGTAAAATGTAAATGTAATCTCAACGCTGTGCATTACAGGGAAGACATCCTCCTCCCTCATGTGGCATCCTTCCTGCAGGCTCATCTTGACATGATCCTTCAGCATGACAATGCCACCAGCCATACTGCTCGTTCTGTATGTGATTTTCTGCAAGACAGGAATGTCAGTGTTCTGTCATGGCCAGTGAAGAGCCCGGATCTCAATCCCATTGAGCACGTCAGGATGAGCCTGCGGGAATCATGCAATAGAATGTTATACTTTTCTGCATGTTGGTAGAACAATGCTGTTTGTAGACATGGAAGTCAGTGTTTTATGTTTACTATAGGTTAATGATGCAAAAATGTAATGACTAAAATTAAAGGACATTTCATTGACTAAAACAGCCCACTGTGTCATTTTGACAATAACTAGACTAAATCATTATTTGAATAATAAAATGCGACCAAGACTTAATTATATTTGTCAAACTGACTAAGAGTAGACTAAGTCTAAAAAGATAGCAGTCATTAAACAGAGACAGGCCCGCTGCCATGCTCTCTAAGGAGAACAATATGTACAAGCCTCGTTCTGGGCCATAAGAGACGAGCACAACTTATCCTCTCAAAATCATTCTCTTAACTTCATATTCCAAATCCATGTAGGGTAAGCTAGTCCTGCCTGGCCAACTCCCAACCAAACCCTTATGGAAAGTAGTCAAACCATGATTTATCTTTTTATTTCTCAAAAACCTACAGAATCCAAGCACGATTCTGTCATAGGTGAGAGAATCTCAATCCTCTACAAAATTCAGAGGTTATTCAAAGTTAGTCGAGTCCAGCAGAGTAACACTCTCCAGGTTGACATTTCAGTGATTAAGAGACATGTTAAATTTAGTACTCAGATAGTGTGCTGTGCTTTACGCACCAGGTCAATTGATGAAACACAAACTACTGTGCCCACTGCAATACAACATACTGGTTCAAGATATTAGAGCAATTACAAGCCCTAGCTATGGTAACTGAATTCCCACAGATATCATCATAAAACATGATATGGGAAAGCACAGAGCAGGCTGCATGGAAGAACTTTGGAAAATGCAAATAGATGTATTGATCTTTTAGTCATGTCCCCAGTGGTGTCACTCCTGTATCACCTGAGGGAGTATCAGATAAACCAGCTGACTGTTCTGTCCCCACCCATAAACCTCAGAGGAAATAGGCACGCTTTAGTTGTCTTGACAACTGATAGGGGATGTGTCTTGTGCCACCCTGAGCAACACTACAGTACACACACACACAACTTGAGCCTGGGTCTGTAGGGGTATGAACAATTTAATTATAGACAGCCCTAAATCAAATCTGGATGACACACTTGGATAGTCATTGCACTCTTGACCAACAGGTCAGGAATGTCTTGGGCAGCTAAAGATACACATATTAACATTTTTGAAACAGCATTGAGCAATACAGGGTGGATGGGGGGGATCTATTGGCATTGTGCTTAAGGTTGGAAACTAGCTATATTTGGTTGCCATGAAAACCGCTGCAGCTGAAGTAACAAACCAGGCAGGGAAACCCGGGAAGTCAGACGGGGCTAAGCCTCTGCAAGTTGCATGTTTCGCCAGGAAAGACAGGCTGAACACAACACGGTCTAAAAATAACGGGCTAGCTAGTAGTAATTAGCTTAAGTGTCATGCATGGTGCATGTTAGCCACCCGACCTGATCAATTACCTTACGTGCTTACTCGCTTGTGAACGATTTACATGGATACAGTAGCTAACTAACAGTAGTTAGCGTGGTAGTGTGTCCCGCATTACCTGCCATTTGAATTGCATGGTCTTTTCCATTACGCATAAACATCTCACTGACAATTTCTATTATTGTCTAAACACGAGCCCCCCGGTGGCGGAACCTTGATAATCTGTCACTCACGAGACCTACCTAAACTTGTGGCACCATGTTGGCTAACTAGCTAGTTAACATCCATTCTCATTGTATAGGTGTAAAGACAAATAGTTAACTAGCTAGCTAACGGGCTTCCTCCATTAAGATTCATTCAAAGCTAGCATGCTATAAACCTAGCTAGCTATCGCTGCTGTCTAGGCCTAAACACCGGTATCATGAATCCACATCCCGACCCACCAGGACCAGAACGCTCACAATTTCCTCTCATCTTCCAGAAATACACTGACATGAAACAACAACAAATGTTATTTTAAAGTATTGCCACATCGACTCAATACATTGTATATTAATATACGACGAAATTAGATTTCAAATACTTCAACTCACTATTCCTTGATAAGCACCATCTTCTCCTACCGGGCTGCGGCTGCGCAAGGCTGTAGACGTCATCCGAAATGATCAACAACAAATTGTTTACCGCCCACGACACGAAAGTCGTCGATTGGTCTGAACTTGCACACCTTGCAAACTGTGCACCAGTGAGGCGAGGTGGTATGTAGAATGGATATGGATGGGACCATGAATACGTTTAGGTATTCTTCGTGATCAATAACATGTTCGATTGTAATATGTGTGTGATATATGGCTCTGGTTCGAACCATAACAATTTAAAGTTTTTCTGAACAATATACTTTTCAAATGACAGTACAGGTGGAGAGTACTTTTCTAAAACTATTTCACTATCTCAATATTGATAATACAATTATTACATTTCCATAACGAAAATCTGTAGGTGGATTTTGCTCTAAAGAACCAGGATTTCATCAGCTAAGTCCTCACCTCCAACAAGTATCATCACAGATACATCCCATTAAATCTCTTACTGATATGGCAAGCTTGTTCAAGTTCTTATTATATAGTCTATAAAGTTGATCACACTAGAAAAAAATGTCATGAGGGTTCAGTCCTGATCAAGAAGATAAAAGTCCCGGCAGTCAGTAACATCCCTCTTCATAAACCATTACAAGCTGACAAGAGAGTAAACCTTTATTTCAATTATTTTACTGGGAAGGAACTGAGATGCATGTTTAAAGCTGCAATATGTAACTTTTCGGCGACCTGACCAAATCCACATAGAAATGGAAGTTATAGATCTGTCATTCATTGAAAGCAAGTCTAAGAAGCTGTATATGTTCTATGTGCGCTAATTTCTATGCTCCCCGGTTTAACATTTTGTTTTTCCATCTTTTACTTTCAGTTTTGTATACCATTTTCAAACAGCTGAAAATACAATATTTTTGGTTATGGAAAAGATATCTCACAGCAGTTTAGATGGTACAATGATTCTCTAAACTATACATCTCTACACTAAACTGAAATAAGCAGAACTATTAGAATTTTAGCAACCAGGAAATGGCAGAGTGATTTCTGCATAGTGCATCTTTAACAAGGGTCCACTGGTGCAAAAAAGTGTGCGTTAAAAAGACATTGAAACATTGAATAGCAATATATTTCATGCTTTCAGACTAACACTTACTTTACAAAGAAATTGTCTCATGTGCCTTTTCAAAACTTCAATAAAAATATTAAATGTTTTTATTTATTTTTGTGCACCGTTTGCTTCTTAATATATAAAAACACGTAATACTGATTACAAAGCACAGGATTTAATTTACAAAACATAATAACGATAATAACAGTTACGAACCTTGGTAATAACAGTTCACAATAATTATATTCAAATAAATCAGAATGAAAACAATTCCATTGAGCATTTTATTGACTTTCGCAAACAGCGAGCGTTTTAGGTAAAAAATAGAAACACCATATTGGTATTTTCAGTCATTCTAACAGTCTGCCTGTATCAAAGTGTCTTTACAGTGTAGGAGGAGGCAAGGGGACTGACTACATGTCAGTGAGGAATCTCAGGCAGATTTCAACCCAGAGTTATACAGAGTCCAGTCTGTCCCCCTCTGTCCTTCAGGGTGATTGCACTCTTCTCCTTTATGACCTGTCCCTGCTCTGTCCTTCCTTTCCTCTCCACTAGGGGGCAGTCAGTCACTGCAAAGTGTCCCATTCCCACTTTCTATTTAACTAATGCAAATAAGAACTTCAGTTTTGGTTGTCCCCATTTGGCCTTCTTGCTAGTGTAAGGTTCAGTCCCTTTCATAGCACACAGCCCAGCTAGCATAATCCACTAGAAGAGCCTCAGAGTCAGGAGCAGATCTCTAACCATTAAGAGTCTCTAACCACTCTCAGCATTTAGAGGAGGGGAAGAACTTCCCAGGCGAGGGGAACTTGAAGCCTTTCCCCGAGGGCAGTCTGACAGGGTGTGGGGGTGCTCCGGGACTACCTCCCAAAAAGGAGTCAGTAGCAGTATGAGGAGGAAGCACCACTGCCGGTTTTGAAACCAGCTTCTTGTGTCCATCAGGTAGGTTGGTAGGGCTCTGGGGCCCTTCAGTGTCCTGGTTCTGGTTGGTAGATCCATGTCTTGGAGAGAGGTGAAGGAGCCCCAGGACATCTTTCTGGACCGTGCTCATCTTCTTCCCACCACCTCGGAGCACCCTGCCTGGGCCGGGAACCTCCTGCCTCTGGGTGGCGTTGGACCAGAAGGTCTTCAGGTTGTGGATGGCCTGTACCCTCTCGTCCACAAGGCCTGCCCGTTTCAACCGGCCCAGGTCTGGGGTTTCGGCCGGGCTGGAGCGGGCAGAAGTGGAACCTGTGGAGGAGAAAGAGAGGGCAGGGGAAGGGGCCAGGGAGAGGACTGGGGATGCAGCCAAGGATGGGAAGCTTCCGACTGGGGAAGGGTGGCCTGAGCTGGGGGAGATGGAGATGCTATTGGGGGAGTGTGAGATGTGTGGGGTATAAGGGGAGCTAGGGTATTTATGTCTGAGCTGCGCCTGGATGTGGGGGTCTGGAGTTCTGGAGGGCGAGGGGTTGGGGTGAGAGAAAGAGAGGGAGGGAGAGCGGGAGGATAGGGTCGGGCTGTTGTAGCCGGAGCTGATCTTCTGTAAGGATGAGGAACGAGAGGGTGGTTTGGACCTTGTGGAGAGAAGAGGCGTGGAGAGGGGGGAAGGGAGTGGTGAGAGAGGTGAAGCCCGGGCCTGTAGGCTGGCTCTACTACTGGGTCTGCTGAAAGCGCTGGTCTCAGACGAACGGAAGCCCAAACCCCCTGCGGCGGGGGTCAGACGGGCTGAGGTGCAGGAGGGTCTACGTTCTGGTCCCCTTAACCCCTCCTCCCCTCCTCCGTTGCCTGCCCTTCCTGTCCTCCCCCTCTGGAGGCTCTCCACAGCCTGCATGTGGCTTTGGGTCTCTGACAGGATCCTGCTGGCCAGCTCCTGGGGGTCCAGAGGGGTGGGGGGAGGCTTGTCTTCCTGGGACTTGACGGTGCTGTCTGTCTCTGTACTGGACTGGTCAGACTCAGAGAGCACCGCCTCTGTACTGACCAGCTGACCTTTAGACACACTCTGAGAGCTGGTGAGGAGAGGGGGGAGAGATGGTTCATTTGATGTGACAAGTAGGTCAAGAGGCAAACAGTTGAAGCAAACAGTTAAAAAGCAACAACTTACCCATGGGACTTAGCTTGTGTGTTAGGGCTGGGGGGTATGGCCAGGGGCGGCGGGGGGACTTTGAGCGGTGAGGTGGGAGTGCTGACACTCCCCTTGGAGGAGACTGAGACGGGGTACCCTCTCCCCACCACGTCTCCCCTCCCCGCTCCTCTAAGGTGTCTGTATCCCCCAGGGAGGGGTAAGGTGTCACACTCCCTCCCCCCTCCTCCCCCCAGAGGTTCACTGCTGATGATGGAGAAGCCTTCATACTCCTCCTGTTCCTCCCCCTCTGTCCCTCCTCCTCCTCTGTGATTTGTTAATCTGTTTCTCGACATGCCTCCTGTGTGTCGGTGCGAGGCGAACAACCCCGCTCCTCCGCGGTGCCGCTCCAGTTCCTGTTGCCGTGAGCGCTGGCTGATGACATCACTTCCTGCGGGTTCGGGGCGAGACAGGAAGCTGAGAGAGGAGGTGAGTGAGCTGAGGCTGTAGAGGGAGATGGCGTCACAGGAGAGACCGTCTGCGCCGCCAAGTGGGGGAGAGAAGGGAGGCTGGGGAAGGTTGAGGGGGAGGGAGAGAGGGAGGGAGTGGGAGGCACACTGGGAGGAGGAGAGAGACTCAAGAGAGGAAGAGCTGTCCAGGCTGAGGCGTTTGGGCAGCTCCGTAGAGTCTGCAGGGAGAGAGGACAAGATGGACAGGTGAGACAGAGGTAAGATGAAATGGTGAAACACAATTCAAGTATAGGAATGTTTTACTTGAAGTCTGGATGCCAGACTATGTAACTAACATACATAACAATGTAGAGTTAAGAGAGAGGGCTTGGAGACTCTTACCAAACAGTGCTAGTAGAGACTGCAGAGCAAAGTGCATGGTCCGTCTGCTAGCCTGTTTACCAGTCTTCAATAGCACCTCCTCCTGTCCTGCCTCACACAGGTCAAAACCTGCAGGGAAACAGAGAAGGGAAAATAATGACACACACCAAACGTCGAGGCTTTTGCTCAATGGGCTAACACAGTCTTGTGACATAAAGGAGACCTGGGTTCAAAACCTAGTCGGTCACCCACACTGGCGGTCTAAAAATGAGAAGGGAAAAACCTCTGCTATTATATATCCAACTCTCAGTACAGTGATGACAGACTCACCCAGCGCAGCCAGGAACTCATGACAACCAGGAAGTCTCCACAGCTGGACACTAATGGACACCTGGATGGGAGCCAATGAGAACTCCAGCTCCTTGTCACATGACTGCTGCTGAAACAATACCTGGTGAAGCTGGAGACCGGGAGAGGTAAGTTATTCGCAGCATATTATCGCACTATAATTTCTGCCCTGCCCCCCTTTTTTGTCTCAGTATGAGTTTCTCATGCTAGAAAGCAACAACACACAACTTACCATTCCCACCATATATTTAACAGCCTTCAAGTGGTGGGTAAGAGGGAGAGAGCGAGAGAGGACTTAAACTGTTAGGAACAGAACATTAGAAAGCAACAGGCCTTGTTAATGAACACCATGCAGGGACCACCACTGTTTATCAGCCATAAAAATGACTCAGGTTATGATGATATTGACCCCATGCAAATATTGCCAGGCTCATCATAGGTATATTCAAATAAAGCATACAGCATGCAAATGAATCAGTGTGCATTGAGGCCTACCTTGTTGATGAGCTGGTCTCCAGTCTCAGCAGCAGTGACCAGTTTACAGAGAGCCTGGAAGGCTGCATGAGGCAGACCTGGACGACAGAGAGGATTGATGGACTGACTGATTACCATGTTGGATCTAGAGTATAGTGCTGTGCTGACAGTCTGATTGGTTAATTGATTGATTCACTACTAAATTGCTAGGTTACCGAGTAGTGACTGCAGCGTGGAGCTGCAGAGCTGCAGCCGGTCTCCAGGGTCAGCCGTAGGGAAGAAGACAGCAGCGGGGAGACCACTGCCGGTACCAGAACAGTCTAACCGGAACCCCACAGCTGACAGCAGGGCCTGCCATCCCGGGACCCCACCAACCTGGGTTCATATAAAACACTTATTCATTAAGATCACACAGAATAACCAAGTAATGAGGAACACCAAATACCTGAAGACATTTCACCGAAGTTAAGATGCCGAGCGCACACCCACATATGAAAACACACCTTATTCTCCACGCTCTGCTGCGAGGTGTACATGGCGTTACTCTGATGACTCTGTATACGCTGGAGAGACTTCTCAACCTGAGGGATGAAGGGAAAGAAATCACATTATTTGGCAAGGCTCTTTAAAGTCTCTTGAATAGACATAGGCAATATGGCAAATGTTTGTTACCAGGTGATGTTGTGCATGTTTGTTACCAGGTGATGTGGTGCATGTTTGTGACCAGGTGATGTTGTGCATGTTTGTTACCAGGTGATGTTGTGCATGTTTGTGACCAGGTGATGTTGTGCATGTTTGTTACCAGGTGATGTGGTGCATGTTTGTGACCAGGTGATGTTGTGCATGTTTGTTACCAGGTGATGTTGTGCATGTTTGTTACCAGGTGATGTGGTGCATGTTTGTGACCAGGTGATGTTGTGCATGTTTGTGACCAGGTGATGTTGTGCATGTTTGTTACCAGGTGATGTGGTGCATGTTTGTGACCAGGTGATGTTGTGCATGTTTGTTACCAGGTGATGTTGTGCATGTTTGTGACCAGGTGATGTTGTGCATGTTTGTGACCAGGTGATGTTGTGCATGTTTGTGACCAGGTGATGTTGTGCATGTTTGTGACCAGGTGATGTGGTGCATGTTTGTGACCAGGTGATGTTGTGCATGTTTGTTACCAGGTGATGTTGTGCATGTTTGTGACCAGGTGATGTGGTGCATGTTTGTTACCAGGTGATGTTGTGCATGTTTGTGACCAGGTGATGTTGTGCATGTTTGTGACCAGGTGATGTTGTGCATGTTTGTGACCAGGTGATGTGGTGCATGTTTGTGACCAGGTGATGTTGTGCATGTTTGTTACCAGGTGATGTTGTGCATGTTTGTTACCAGGTGATGTTGTGCATGTTTGTTACCAGGTGATGTTGTGCATGTTTGTTACCAGGTGATGTTGTGCATGTTTGTGACCAGGTGATGTTGTGCATGTTTGTTACCAGGTGATGTGGTGCATGTTTGTGACCAGGTGATGTTGTGCATGTTTGTTACCAGGTGATGTTGTGCATGTTTGTGACCAGGTGATGTTGTGCATGTTTGTGACCAGGTGATGTTGTGCATGTTTGTGACCAGGTGATGTTGTGCATGTTTGTGACCAGGTGATGTGGTGCATGTTTGTGACCAGGTGATGTTGTGCATGTTTGTTACCAGGTGATGTTGTGCATGTTTGTGACCAGGTGATGTGGTGCATGTTTGTTACCAGGTGATGTTGTGCATGTTTGTGACCAGGTGATGTTGTGCATGTTTGTGACCAGGTGATGTTGTGCATGTTTGTGACCAGGTGATGTGGTGCATGTTTGTGACCAGGTGATGTTGTGCATGTTTGTTACCAGGTGATGTTGTGCATGTTTGTTACCAGGTGATGTTGTGCATGTTTGTGACCAGGTGATGTTGTGCATGTTTGTGACCAGGTGATGTTGTGCATGTTTGTGACCAGGTGATGTTGTGCATGTTTGTGACCAGGTGATGTTGTGCATGTTTGTGACCAGGTGATGTTGTGCATGTTTGTTACCAGATGCAGTATAACTCTCAGGGCATCTCGAGCTCTCTCAGGATATTGGAGGATCTCTGCCAGGGCCTGGCCAATCAGAGACGAGGGGCTGTTCAACTTCACATCACAGCCAATCAACATGAAGCCTGAGAGAAAACAGGAAGAGGAGTGAATCATGTCACTAAATCAATCAAATGTATTTATAAAGCCCTTTTTACATCAGCTGATGTAATGTGTGATCATGCGTGTATGTGTGTATACCATACTAACCTGTCCAGTTAGACGGGTGTGAGAAGTGTGTACTAACCTGCCCGGTAAGAAGGGTGTGTGTACTAACCCGCCCAGTTAGAAGGGTGTGTGTGTGTACTAACCCGCCCAGTTAGAAGGGTGTGTGTGTGTACTAACCCGCCCAGTTAGAAGGGTGTGTGTGTGTACTAACCTGTCCAGTTAGAAGGGTGTGTGTGTGTACTAACCCGCCCAGTTAGAAGGGTGTGTGTGTGTACGAACCTGTCCAGTTAGAAGGGTGTGTGTACTAACCCGCCCAGTTAGAAGGGTGTGTGTGTGTACTAACCCGCCCAGTTAGAAGGGTGTGTGTACTAACCCGCCCAGGTAGAAGGGTGTGTGTGTGTGTACTAACCTGCCCAGTTAGAAGGGTGTGTGTGTGTGTACTAACCCGCCCAGTTAGAAGGGTGTGTGTACTAACACGCCCAGTCAGAAGGGTGTGTGTGTGTGTGTGTATTAACCCGCCCAGTTAGAAGGGTGTGTGTGTGTGTACGAACCCGCCCAGTAAGAAGGGTGTGTGTGTGTGTACTAGCCCGCCCAGTTAGAAGGGTGTGTGTGTACTAACCCGCCCAGTTAGAAGGGTGTGTGTGTGTACTAACACGCCCAGTTAGAAGGGTGTGTGTGTGTGTACTAACCTGCTCAGTTAGACGGGTGTGTGTGTGTGTGTACTAACCCGCCCAGTTAGAAGGGTGTGTGTACTAACCCGCCCAGTTAGAAGTGTGTGTGTGTACTAACCCGCCCAGTTAGACGGGTGTGTGTGTACTAACCCGCCCAGTTAGAAGGGTGTGTGTACTAACCCGCCCAGTTAGACGGCTGTGTGTGTGTACTAACCCGCCCAGTAAGAAGTGTGTGTGTGTGTGTACGAACCTGCCCAGTTAGAAGGGTGTGTGTGTGCACTAACCCGCCCAGTTAGAAGGGTGTGTATACTAACCCGCCCAGTTAGAAGGGTGTGTGTGTGTACGAACCTGTCCAGTTAGAAGGGTGTGTGTACTAACCCGCCCAGTTAGAAGGGTGTGTATACTAACCCGCCCAGTTAGAAGGGTGTGTGTGTGTACTAACCCGCCCAGTTAGAAGGGTGTGTGTACTAACCTGCCCAGGTAGAAGGGTGTGTGTGTGTGTACTAACCCGCCCAGTTAGAAGGGTGTGTGTGTGTGTACTAACCCGCCCAGTTAGAAGGTGTGTGTGTGTGTACTAACCCGCCCAGTTAGAAGGGTTTGTGTGTGTACTAACCCGCCCAGTTAGAAGAGTGTGTGTACTAACCCGCCCAGTCAGAAGGGTGTGTGTGTGTGTGTGTATTAACCCGCCCAGTTAGAAGGGTGTGTGTGTGTGTACGAACCCGCCCAGTAAGAAGGTGTGTGTGTGTGTACTAGCCTGCCCAGTTAGAAGGGTGTGTGTGTGTACTAACCCGCCCAGTTAGAAGGGTGTGTGTGTGTGTACTAACCTGCCCAGTTAGACGGGTGTGTGTGTGTGTACTAACCCGCCCAGTTAGAAGGGTGTGTGTACTAACCCGCCCAGTTAGAAGTGTGTGTGTGTACTAACCCGCCCAGTTAGAAGGGTGTGTGTACTAACCCGCCCAGTTAGACAGCTGTGTGTGTGTACTAACCCGCCCAGTAAGAAGTGTGTGTGTGTGTGTGTGTGTGTGTACTAACCCGCCCAGTCAGAAGTGTGTGTGTGTACTAACCCGCCCAGTTAGAAGTGTGTGTGTATGTGTGTACTAACCCGCCCAGTTCGAAGTGTGTGTGTGTGTGTACTAACCCGTCCAGTTAGAAGTGTGCGTGTGTGTACGAACCCGCCCAGTTAGAAATGTGTGTGTGTGTACTAACCCGCCCAGTTAGAAGTGTGTGTGTGTGTGTGTACTAACCCGCCCAGTTAGAAGTGTGTGTGTGTACTAACCCGCCCAGTTAGAAGTGTGTGTGTGTGTGTACTAACCCGCCCAGTTAGACGGGTGTGTGTGTACTAACCCGCCCAGTTAGAAGGGTGTGCGTGTGAGTACTAACCCGCCCAGTTAGACGGGTGTGTGTGTACTGACCCGCCCAGTTAGACGGGTGTGTGTGTGTGTACTAACCTGCCCAGTTAGAAGGGTGTGTGTACTAACCCGCCCAGATAGACGGGTGTGTGTGTGTGTGTGTGTACTAACCCGCCCAGTTAGAAGGGTGTGTGTACTAACCCGCCCAGTTAGAAGTGTGTGTGTGTACTAACCCGCCCAGTTAGAAGGGTGTGTGTACTAACCCGCCCAGTTAGAAGAGTGTGTGTACTAACCCGCCCAGTTAGAAGGGTGTGTGTGTGTACTAACCTGCCCAGTTAGAATGGTGTGTGTGTGTACTAACCCGCCCAGTTAGAAGTGTGTGTGTGTACTAACCCGCCCAGTTAGACGGCTGTGTGTGTGTACTAACCCGCCCAGTAAGAAGTGTGTGTGTGTGTGTACTAACCCGCCCAGTCAGAAGTGTGTGTGTGTACTAACCCGCCCAGGTAGAAGTGTGTGTGTATGTGTGTACTAACCCGCCCAGTTCGAAGTGCGTGTGTGTGTGTGTACTAACCCGCCCAGTTAGACGGGTGTGTGTGTGTGTGTGTGTACTAACCCGCCCAGTTAGAAGGGTGTGTGTGTGTACTAACCCGCCCAGTCAGAAGGGTGTGTGTGTGTGTGTGTGTGTGTACTAACCCACCCAGTTAGAAGGGTGTGTGTGTGTACTAACCCACCCAGTTAGAAGAGTGTGTGTACTAACCCGCCCAGTCAGAAGGGTGTGTGTGTGTGTGTGTATTAATCCGCCCAGTCAGAAGGGTGTGTGTGTGTGTGTGTGTGTGTGTGTGTACGAACCCGCCCAGTAAGAAGGGTGTGTGTGTGTGTACTAGCCTGCCCAGTTAGAAGGGTGTGTGTGTGTACTAACCCGCCCAGTTAGAAGGGTGTGTGTGTGTGTACTAACCTGCCCAGTTAGACGGGTGTGTGTGTGTACTAACCCGCCCAGTTAGAAGGGTGTGTGTACTAACCCGCCCAGTTAGAAGTGTTTGTGTGTACTAACGCGCCCAGTTAGACGGGTGTGTGTGTACTAACCCGCCCAGTTAGAAGGGTGTGTGTACTAACCCGCCCAGTTAGACGGCTGTGTGTGTGTACTAACCCGCCCAGTAAGAAGTGTGTGTGTGTGTGTGTACTAACCCGCCCAGTCAGAATTGTGTGTGTGTACTAACCCGCCCAGTTAGAAGTGTGTGTGTATGTGTGTACTAACCCGCCCAGTTCGAAGTGTGTGTGTGTGTGTACTAACCCGCCCAGTTAGAAGTGTGCGTGTGTGTACGAACCCGCCCAGTTAGAAATGTGTGTGTGTGTGTACTAACCCGCCCAGTTAGAAGTGTGTGTGTGTACTAACCCGCCCAGTTAAAAGAGTGTGTGTACTAACCCGCCCAGTTAGAAGGGTGTGTGTGTGTACTAACCTGCCCAGTTAGAATGGTGTGTGTGTGTACTAACCCGCCCGGTTAGAAGTGTGTGTGTGTGTGTACTAACCCGCCCAGTTAGACGGCTGTGTGTGTACTAACCCGCCCAGTAAGAAGTGTGTGTGTGTGTGTACTAACCCGCCCAGTCAGAAGGGTGTGTGTGTGTGTACTAACCTGCCCAGTTAGAATGGTGTGTGTGTGTACTCACCTGCCCAGTTAGAAGGGTGTGTGTGTGTACTAACCCGCCCAGTTAGAGGGGTGTGTGTGTGTACTAACCCGCCCAGTAAGAAGTGTGTGTGTGTGTGTACTAACCTGCCCAGTTAGAATGGTGTGTGTGTGTACTCACCTGCCCAGTTAGAAGGGTGTGTGTGTGTACTAACCCGCCCAGTTAGAAGGGCGTGTGTGTGTGTACTAACCTGCCCAGTTAGAATGGTGTGTGTGTGTACTAACCTGCCCAGTTAGAAGGGTGTGTGTGTGTACTAACCCGCCCAGTTAGAGGGGTGTGTGTGTGTACTCACCTGCCCAGTTAGAAGGGTGTGTGTGTGTACTAACCCGCCCAGTTAGAGGGGTGTGTGTGTGTACTAACCCGCCCAGTAAGAAGTGTGTGTGTGTGTGTACTAACCTGCCCAGTTAGAATGGTGTGTGTGTGTACTCACCTGCCCAGTTAGAGGGGTGTGTGTGTGTACTAACCCGCCCAGTTAGAAGGGCGTGTGTGTGTACTAACCCGCCCAGTTAGACGGGTGTGTGTGTGTGTACTAACCCGCCCAGTTAGACGGGTGTGTGTGTACTAACCCGCCCAGTTAGAAGGGTGTGTGTGTGTAGAATGTATGCACACATGACTGTAAGTCGCTTTGGATAAAAGCGTCTGCTAAATGGCATATATTATTATATATTATTATTATTATTACTAACCTGCCCAGTTAGAAGTGTGTGTGTGTGTGTACGAACCCGCCCAGTTAGAAGCGTGTGTGTACTAACCCGCACAGTGAGAAGTGTGTGTGTGTATGTGTGTACTAACCTGCCCAGTTAGAAGTGTGTGTGTACTAACCCGCTCAGTTCGACGGGTGTGTGTGTGTGTACTAACCCGCCCAGTTAGAAAGGTGTGTGTACTAACCCGCCCAGTTAGAAGGGTGTGTGTACTAACCCGCCCAGTTAGAAGGGTGTGTGTGTGTACTAACCCGCCCAGTTAGACGGTTGTGTGTGTGTGTGTGTGTACTAACCCGCCCAGTTAGAAGGGTGTGTGTGTGTACTAACCCGCCCAGTCAGAAGGGTGTGTGTGTGTACTAACCCGCCCAGTTAGAAGGGTGTGTGTGTGTGTACTAACCCGCCCAGTTAGAAGGGTGTGTGTGTGTGTACTCACCCGCCCAGTTAGAAGGGTGTGTGTGTGTACGAACCCGCCCAGTTAGACGGGTGTGTGTGTGTGTGTACTAACCCGCCCAGTTAGACGGGTGTGTGTGTGTGTACTAACCCGCCCAGTTAGAGGGGTGTGTGTGTGTACTAACCCGCCCAGTCAGAAGGGTGTGTGTGTGTACTAACCCGCCCAGTTAGAAGGGTGTGTGTGTGTGTACTAACCCGCCCAGTTTGAAGGGTGTGTGTACTAACCCGCCCAGTTAGAAGGGTGTGTGTACTAACCCGCCCAGTTAGAAGGGTGTGTGTGTGTGTACTAACATGCCCAGTTAGAAGTGTGTGTGTGTCTACTAACCCGCCCAGTTAGAAGTGTGTGTGTGTACTAACCAGCCCAGTTAGACGGGTGTGTGTGTGTGTACTAACCGGCCCAGTTAGAAGGGTGTGTGTACTAACCTGCCCAGTTAGAAGGGTGTGTGTGTGTGTACTAACCCGCCCAGTTAGAAGTGTGTGTGTGTACTAACCCGCCCAGTTAGAAGTGTGTGTGTGTGTGTACTAACCCACCCAGTTAGAAGTGTGTGTGTGTGTGTGTACTAACCCGCCCAGTTAGACGGGTGTGGGTGTGTACTAACCCGCCCAGTTAGAAGTGTGTGTGTGTACTAACCCGCCCAGTTAGAAGGGTGTATGTGTGTACTAACCTGCCCAGTTAGAAGGGTGTGTGTGTACTAACCCGCCCAGTTATAAGTGTGTATGTGTACTAACCCGCCCAGTTAGAAGTGTGTGTGTGTACTAACCCGCCCAGTTTGAAGTGTGTGTGTGTACTAACCCGCCCAGTTTGAAGGGTGTGTGTGTGTACTAACCTGCCCAGTTAGAAGGGTGTGTGTGTGTACTAAGCAGCCCAGTTAGAAGTGTGTGTGTACTAACCCGCCCAGTTAGACGGGTTTGTGTGTGTACTAACCCGCCCAGTTAGAAGTGTGTGTGTGTGTACTAACCCGCCCAGTTAGGAGTGTGTGTGTGTACTAACCCGCCCAGTTAGAAGTGTGTGTGTGTACTAACCCGCCCAGTTAGAAGTGTGTGTGTATGTGTGTACTAACCCGCCCAGTTCGAAGTGTGTGTGTGTGTGTACTAACCCGCCCAGTTAGAAGTGTGCGTGTGTGTACGAACCCGCCCAGTTAGAAATGTGTGTGTGTGTGTAACCCGCCCAGTTAGAAGTGTGTGTGTGTGTACTAACCCGCCCAGTTAAAAGAGTGTGTGTACTAACCCGCCCAGTTAGAAGGGTGTGTGTGTGTACTAACCTGCCCAGTTAGAATGGTGTGTGTGTGTACTAACCCGCCCAGTTAGAAGTGTGTGTGTGTGTGTACTAACCCGCCCAGTTAGACGGCTGTGTGTGTGTACTAACCCGCCCAGTAAGAAGTGTGTGTGTGTGTGTACTAACCCGCCCAGTCAGAAGGGTGTGTGTGTGTACTAACCCGCCCAGTTAGAGGGGTGTGTGTGTGTACTAACCCGCCCAGTTAGAAGGGTGTGTGTGTGTGTACTCACCCGCCCAGTTAGAAGGGCGTGTGTGTGTACTAACCCGCCCAGTTAGACGGGTGTGTGTGTGTACTAACCCGCCCAGTTAGACGGGTGTGTGTGTACTAACCCGCCCAGTTAGAAGGGTGTGTGTGTGTACTAACCTGCCCAGTTAGAAGTGTGTGTGTGTGTGTACGAACCCGCCCAGTTAGAAGCGTGTGTGTACTAACCCGCACAGTGAGAAGTGTGTGTGTGTATGTGTGTACTAACCCGCCCAGTTAGAAAGGTGTGTGTACTAACCCGCCCAGTTAGAAGGGTGTGTGTACTAACCCGCCCAGTTAGAAGGGTGTGTGTGTGTACTAACCCGCCCAGTTAGACGGTTGTGTGTGTGTGTGTACTAACCCGCCCAGTTAGAAGGGTGTGTGTGTGTGTACTAACCCGCCCAGTCAGAAGGGTGTGTGTGTGTACTAACCCGCCCAGTTAGAAGGGTGTGTGTGTGTGTACTAACCCGCCCAGTTAGAAGGGGTGTGTGTGTGTACTCACCCGCCCAGTTAGAAGGGTGTGTGTGTACGAACCCGCCCAGTTAGACGGGTGTGTGTGTGTGTACTAACCCGCCCAGTTAGACGGGGTGTGTGTGTGTACTAACCCGCCCAGTTAGAGGGGGTGTGTGTGTACTAACCCGCCCAGTCAGAAGGGTGTGTGTGTGTACTAACCCGCCCAGTTAGAAGGGTGTGTGTGTGTGTACTAACCCGCCCAGTTTGAAGGGTGTGTGTACTAACCCGCCCAGTTAGAAGGGTGTGTGTACTAACCCGCCCAGTTAGAAGGGTGTGTGTGTGTGTACTAACATGCCCAGTTAGAAGTGTGTGTGTCTACTAACCCGCCCAGTTAGAAGTGTGTGTGTGTACTAACCTGCCCAGTTAGACGGGTGTGTGTGTGTGTACTAACCGGCCCAGTTAGAAGGGTGTGTGTACTAACCTGCCCAGTTAGAAGGGTGTGTGTGTGTGTACTAACCCGCCCAGTTAGAAGTGTGTGTGTGTACTAACCCGCCCAGTTTGAAGTGTTGTGTGTGTGTACTAACCCGCCCAGTCAGAAGGGTGTGTGTGTGTACTAACCCGCCCAGTTAGAGGGGTGTGTGTGTGTACTAACCCGCCCAGTTAGAAGGGTGTGTGTGTGTGTACTCACCCGCCCAGTTAGAAGGGCGTGTGTGTGTACTAACCCGCCCAGTTAGACGGGTGTGTGTGTGTGTACTAACCCGCCCAGTTAGACGGGTGTGTGTGTACTAACCCGCCCAGTTAGAAGGGTGTGTGTGTGTACTAACCTGCCCAGTTAGAAGTGTGTGTGTGTGTGTACGAACCCGCCCAGTTAGAAGCGTGTGTGTACTAACCCGCACAGTGAGAAGTGTGTGTGTGTATGTGTGTACTAACCCGCCCAGTTAGAAAGGTGTGTGTACTAACCCGCCCAGTTAGAAGGGTGTGTGTACTAACCCGCCCAGTTAGAAGGGTGTGTGTGTGTACTAACCCGCCCAGTTAGACGTTGTTGTGTGTGTGTGTGTACTAACCCGCCCAGTTAGAAGGGTGTGTGTGTGTGTACTAACCCGCCCAGTCAGAAGGGTGTGTGTGTGTACTAACCCGCCCAGTTAGAAGGGTGTGTGTGTACTAACCCGCCCAGTTAGAAGGGTGTGTGTGTGTGTACTCACCCGCCCAGTTAGAAGGGTGTGTGTGTGTACGAACCCGCCCAGTTAGACGGGTGTGTGTGTGTGTGTACTAACCCGCCCAGTTAGACGGGGTGTGTGTGTGTACTAACCCGCCCAGTTAGAGGGTGTGTGTGTGTACTAACCCGCCCAGTCAGAAGGTGTGTGTGTGTACTAACCCGCCCAGTTAGAAGGGGGTGTGTGTGTACTAACCCGCCCAGTTTGAAGGTGTGTACTAACCCGCCCAGTTAGAAGGGTGTGTGTACTAACCCGCCCAGTTAGAAGGGGTGTGTGTGTGTACTAACATGCCCAGTTAGAAGTGTGTGTGTGTCTACTAACCCGCCCAGTTAGAAGTGTGTGTGTGTACTAACCTGCCCAGTTAGACGGGTGTGTGTGTGTGTACTAACCGGCCCAGTTAGAAGGGTGTGTGTACTAACCTGCCCAGTTAGAAGGGTGTGTGTGTGTGTACTAACCCGCCCAGTTAGAAGTGTGTGTGTGTACTAACCCGCCCAGTTTGAAGTGTTGTGTGTGTGTACTAACCCGCCCAGTTAGAAGTGTGTGTGTGTGTACTAACCCGCCCAGTTAGACGGGTGTGTGCGTGTGTACTAACCCGCCCAGTTTGAAGGGTGTGTGTACTAACCTGCCCAGTTAGAAGGGTGTGTGTGTGTACTAACCCACCCAGTTAGAAGTGTGTGTGTGTGTACTAACCCGCCCAGTTAGACGGGTGTGTGTGTGTACTAACCCGCCCAGTTAGAAGTGTGTGTGTGTACTAACCCGCCCAGTTAGAAGGGTGTGTGTGTACTAACCTGCCCAGTTAGAAGGGTGTGTGTGTACTAACCCGCCCAGTTATAAGTGTGTATGTGTACTAACCCGCCCAGTTATAAGTGTGTGTGTGTACTAACCCGCCCAGTTTGAAGTGTGTGTGTACTAACCCGCCCAGTTAGAAGGGTGTGTGTGTACTAACCTGCCCAGTTAGAATGGTGTGTGTGTGTACTAACCCGCCCAGTTAGAAGTGTGTGTGTGTGTGTACTAACCCGCCCAGTTAGACGGCTGTGTGTGTGTACTAACCCGCCCAGTAAGAAGTGTGTGTGTGTGTGTACTAACCCGCCCAGTCAGAAGGGTGTGTGTGTGTACTAACCCGCCCAGTTAGAGGGGTGTGTGTGTGTACTAACCCGCCCAGTTAGAAGGGTGTGTGTGTGTGTACTCACCCGCCCAGTTAGAAGGGCGTGTGTGTGTACTAACCCGCCCAGTTAGACGGGTGTGTGTGTGTGTACTAACCCGCCCAGTTAGACGGGTGTGTGTGTACTAACCCGCCCAGTTAGAAAGGTGTGTGTACTAACCCGCCCAGTTAGAAGGGTGTGTGTACTAACCCGCCCAGTTAGAAGGGTGTGTGTGTGTACTAACCCGCCCAGTTAGACGGTTGTGTGTGTGTGTGTGTACTAACCCGCCCAGTTAGAAGGGTGTGTGTGTGTGTACTAACCCGCCCAGTCAGAAGGGTGTGTGTGTGTACTAACCCGCCCAGTTAGAAGGGTGTGTGTGTGTGTACTAACCCGCCCAGTTAGAAGGGTGTGTGTGTGTGTACTCACCCGCCCAGTTAGAAGGGTGTGTGTGTGTACGAACCCGCCCAGTTAGACGGGTGTGTGTGTGTGTGTACTAACCCGCCCAGTTAGACGGGTGTGTGTGTGTGTACTAACCCGCCCAGTTAGAGGGGTGTGTGTGTACTAACCCGCCCAGTCAGAAGGGTGTGTGTGTGTACTAACCCGCCCAGTTAGAAGGGTGTGTGTGTGTGTACTAACCCGCCCAGTTTGAAGGGTGTGTGTACTAACCCGCCCAGTTAGAAGGGTGTGTGTACTAACCCGCCCAGTTAGAAGGGTGTGTGTGTGTGTACTAACATGCCCAGTTAGAAGTGTGTGTGTGTCTACTAACCCGCCCAGTTAGAAGTGTGTGTGTGTACTAACCTGCCCAGTTAGACGGGTGTGTGTGTGTGTACTAACCGGCCCAGTTAGAAGGGTGTGTGTACTAACCTGCCCAGTTAGAAGGGTGTGTGTGTGTGTACTAACCCGCCCAGTTAGAAGTGTGTGTGTGTACTAACCCGCCCAGTTTGAAGTGTTGTGTGTGTACTAACCCGCCCAGTTAGAAGTGTGTGTGTGTGTGTACTAACCCGCCCAGTTAGACGGGTGTGTGCGTGTGTACTAACCCGCCCAGTTTGAAGGGTGTGTGTGTGTACTAACCTGCCCAGTTAGAAGGGTGTGTGTGTGTACTAACCCACCCAGTTAGAAGTGTGTGTGTGTGTGTACTAACCCGCCCAGTTAGACGGGTGTGTGTGTGTACTAACCCGCCCAGTTAGAAGTGTGTGTGTGTACTAACCCGCCCAGTTAGAAGGGTGTGTGTGTGTACTAACCTGCCCAGTTAGAAGGGTGTGTGTGTACTAACCCGCCCAGTTATAAGTGTGTATGTGTACTAACCCGCCCAGTTATAAGTGTGTGTGTGTACTAACCCGCCCAGTTTGAAGTGTGTGTGTACTAACCCGCCCAGTTTGAAGGGTGTGTGTGTGTACTAACCTGCCCAGTTAGAAGGGTGTGTGTGTGTACTAAGCAGCCCAGTTAGAAGTGTGTGTGTACTAACCCGCCCA
Organism: Oncorhynchus keta; assembly: GCF_023373465.1. Taxonomy (NCBI): domain Eukaryota; kingdom Metazoa; phylum Chordata; class Actinopteri; order Salmoniformes; family Salmonidae; genus Oncorhynchus; species Oncorhynchus keta. The sequence continues at coordinate 38,847,911 of NC_068432.1, forward strand.
GTTAGACGGGTTTGTGTGTGTACTAACCCGCCCAGTTAGAAGTGTGTGTGTGTACTAACCCGCCCAGTTAGAAGTGTGTGTGTGTACTAACCCGCCCAGTTAGAAGTGTGTGTGTGTACTAACCCGCCCAGTTAGAAGTGTGTGTGTGTGTACTAACCCGCCCAGTTAGACGGGTGTGTGTGTGTGTACTAACCCGCCCAGTTAGACGGGTGTGAGAAATGTGTGCTGCTCTGTAGAGTCTTCATGGCCTCAGAGAGAGCTGCACTGGCCTTGGTCCCGTTCAGTAGTGCCGTGTAGAAGCTGTGCGTGAACACTTTGGATGCTGCCATGGGAACGGGCCACAGCGACACACACACACACTGCACCCCCGCTGTCAGGAAGGCACGGGACAGCCCCACCACACCGTCTGAGGTCACTCTGCTGACACACTCCTGGTACGACCTGAGAGAGGAGAGATAACAAGATAATAAACTTAGACATACAGTTTTAAACAAACTAAAACTGCTTGATTGAACATTTAGCGTGTGTGTGTGTGTGTGTATGTGTCGTACCCCAGAACCACCAGTTTCACAGGCAATCTCAGGTCCAGTATGTCGGCCGCAGTGAGTAGAAAGTCCTGTAGCGGTGGACTGTCACACACACTCTCTGCGTCACACACACTCTCTGTGTCACACACACTTCCTCCGTCTTCACTCCTCTCCTCCCGTAGCTCAGTACTTGCTCCCACATCCCCACTCTCGCGTAAAAGTGATCCCCCACATGGTGCACTCTCCTTGGGCCGTGTTTCTGAGCCCACCCCTGGATCCTGGCTGGGGGAGAGAACAAGGGCCGCCAGCTTCCAGGAGACATGAGTAGCAAAGTGAACACACTCTGCCTGGCTCATGGCTGCTAGCACACGCTCCTAGAGAAGAGAAGTGAGGAGAATGTTGTCTGATTGTGCGTCTCAATAAGTCACAGTGGGAGCAAAACACACACACACTTTTGTTTTATACCTTGGTGGCCTGTGTACCAGTGAGGGGCTGGCAACCCAGCAGTTCTCCCAGGCGGAGGGCCTCGTCGTGGGCAGAAGGCAGCGGCCCCCACAGCCAACGCTCCATCACCCTGGAGGGCAGGCGTGGAGCCCCCACTACTGCGGTCATAGAACCCCCACCGCTGTAGAGGAAAGGAGCTCTGTGACGAGGGTGGGACTGGGGCAGAGAGGAGGAAGTTTGTTTAAGTGATCAGCCAGTCAAACACAGTCAATGACAAAAATGGTTAATACTGTATGCCATCAGTATATTGAATTGTGCAGGTGTGTGTGTGTGTGTGTGTGGGGGGGGTATTTGAGTGTCTCTGTATGTGTTTCTCTGTGTGTGATTCTCTGTCTGTGTGTGTGTGTGTGTGCTATACACCCACCTTGGCTGCAGCCCCCAGGCTCCCTATAGATGGGACAGCTAGAAGGTTGAACCTCTCATACAGGTACTCATTAGAAGAGCTACCTTTGAGCAGAGCGAAGGGAACCAGGTACAGCTCTCCCTCTAACACCAACACCAACTGTCTGTGTCTGCCAACTGCACCACTGCCAGGCATCAGCACCTAGAGAGAGAGAGAGAGAGAGAGAGGGAGA